>NC_050515.1:29221772-29244827 GCF_002922805.2 Oryzias melastigma | reverse complement strand
AAGAAAAGAAACGTAATACCGCCATAGCAAAAAATCAAGAAATAAGCAGTATTTCTTTGTGCATCAAGTGCATGCTATGTCTGGGTAAGATACAATTAGATTCCCTGCCAGCTGTTCAGTTGCTATAAAAATTATCAAGTGTGACACCACAATTACTAAAATGTAATCAAAAAGATAATATAATGATAATACAGTTTTTTTCAGGAGTATAAGTCGTAGTTATTTTCATAGTTTAGCCAGGGGTGCGACTTATACTCAGGAGTGACTTATTTGTGTGTGTGTGGGGGGGGCTGGGGGGGGGGGTTACATAAATAGGCTCAGATATTTCTTATTTTGCCAGTAAACATCGGTTGTCCTTTGGCGGTTGTTTCCTCTAACAACCACTAGAGGGCACTGCATCTGGGTAGAAATATTTGCTACTGTTACCAGCAGCATAAGTGTTATCCAAAACAAACATGGAAGAGAATCTGATTGTTTTCCTCTTAAACTTTGACATTTTTTTTATACAGATCAACAGATTAGTATTATTGTATTTATGTATTTATTTATTTTTTTTACTTTAGCTACGCTGGGCTTGGCAGATTTGTTCTTAAACGTCAGACTTTTCTCAAAAGGGTGCGACTTAAACTCCAGAGCGACTTACATATGTCTTGTTCTTCTTGATTGGACATTTTTTGCTCTTGCGACTTAAACTCCGGTTCAACTTATACTCTGGAAAATACTCTAGATTTTTTTTTTCCCGCTCCAACTTCGACAGCTTTAGGCAATTATAATCTTGAAATATCACAGAATTACTACAGAAAAAGTATTAATTCTGCAATGGTCTTTAAGAAAAAACAAGACTCATCTGAAGTTGGCGAACTGAAAAAGTCATTTGAAGACCTCCAAGCTAAGCTAGCTTCACTGCTAGGACTTGAAGCTAAACTAGCTCCTCTCACTGAACTCGTGGGAGAGATCAGACGTGAAAGAGCAAGGAATGAACGAGATAATCGGTTTGACCTCCTGGAGAGATGAGTGGACGATGTGGAACAACAAGCGAGAATGATTATCGTCATTCTCACTGGATTTCATCTCAAACCCAGAGCTAGGCCTCAGACAGCTAATGCTAGCACAGAAGCTAGAGCCTCAAACGACAGCGTGGAGAGTCAAATCGGATCATTTTATTTTAAACAAAAGCATACATTCCTATGATACTTGCTTCACATCAATGACTCTTCCAATGAAAAATAATCAGCACATTTTTTCCAAATTTTGATAATAGATCTGTATATGCAAGGACAAAGTCTGAAATAGTGTTATATCTATTTACATATGTGATTTATTATTATTTGAGGATTCTAATAACCTGAACCTGTGTTGGAAAGTTATAAATATCTGATCTTAAGTTACAAACTGGATAATGATAATACAGGTAAAGAAAATCGTATGGTTGAGCCAGGGTGGGATTATATAAGTTCACTTCCTCTCAGTCCCTTTCAGACAATCTCTTGATTGCTTGAAATAAACCATTTTTAATCTAATTCTAATCTAATAATAAGGGATTTGGCTACTATGTTGTTTGAGGGATTTTTTTCTAACTGAGAAAAAACAAAACCCAAACAAAGCTACAGATAACAAGTTGGCTATAGGTTGTTTGACTATTATGGTTCTGGTCCGGCCCACTTGAGATCAAACGGGTTGAATGTTGCCCCTGAACCAAAATGAGTTTAATACCAACACTGTAGACGGTAGCTTAGTCTTTACTTTTTTCTTTCTCGTCTAGTGGAACAGCCCTTCCTTCACTGTGCCTCATGTTGTTTGGTACACAGCATGTCACCTAATGCCACTCCCTCTGCACTGGCAGACTGATTGTTTAAAGGTCTGAAGACACCTGTGGCACTAAGGACACACCTCAGTGATTTATAGCTTTTCCTGGAAGCACAACGGCGTGCCTTCTTCTGAAACAAAGAAACATTCAGGATGGGTTTGAGAAGCACAACTCTCAAGTGTTGCCTCCAAATGCAGCAGCGGATCATTTGTGGAATGTGCTGGACCGAGACGGATCCAGCTCATGTCCTACAGAACCCTCAGAACCTGCTGCTGACTTGTTGGTTTCAGGTTTAAAACGGTTTTCCTCAGTGGTTCATGGCTGTGTCTGAATCCCCCCCCCTAACCCCTAACTACTAAAAAACTATCTAGCGCAGGACTATCTAGTGCTCTGGATTTTAAAAACAATTCAGACACCATGCTCTCTACTTTTGTTCTTCTAAATGCCACTTTTGACGTCACTGATTTCACAACGTGAAAATCGAATCAATGCGAACATTTCACAGCGTCTGTTTGTGACTCCACTGTGTTCTGATGGTGAAAATGTGGCTAGCTTGTTAAAGAATTACATTGAAACCATTGAAACGTGTTTGTTTTTTTTTCTCGCAAAAACTGTTCCAACACAAAGCATTGTGGTCTTTATTGGCTAATCTAGGGATCATAAAGGCATGCTGCTTTTCGCAGAGACTTCTGGGACATTTCTTGGGCACTAGATTTGGAAGTTGTAGATTTTGACAGCACTAGAAAATGGTGAATGCGCAATATAGTGAGCAGCGAAGGAGTCGGGACACAGTCCATGTCTCAGCGGGTCTCAGAACGAAACGGGGATCAGCCCACAACTTGTTTTCACACCTCACAGTTTTTGTCGGAGCTGCATCTGTCAGGGTACAGGGTGCTCAGTGGTTCTGCTGAAACTCCCTTTCAAAGGCTGTTATACCAGCTACATGAAACCGTAAGTTAGACAGTAGAGCTCAGTGCAGACCTTACGTGAGTTTCGTCATCTTCTAACTGGGTGGGACTTGCACCTTGTTCAGTTTGTGTTAATGCAGCTGCATGAATTTTTATTGTTGTGTAATCTGTCACTTGGTGGCTAAAAGCCAAACTGAACCAGTTGGCTTATAGAGAGGTTAGTCACATCATTCACGTCAGCGTGGTAAAAGCAAGCCCAAGTCCACTCCCTGTTAGTGCATCAGGGATGCAGCGGCAGACCATCGTAGAGGCTGACTCATCTGTGGGCACAACCCACCGCTGAACAACAAGCGCTTCTCAACTGTCACTGTGGGAAAGGTGCAGCCAGGAACCGTCAAATACATGAATGTTTCAATACCACAACACATGAGCTCAAGAATATGCATTTGAGTTGAGCCAGACATGTAAAGAACGATGGTCTGAAGGTCGTGGAACTGCTTTGTGGCCTTTGTTCTGTTTTCAGGCCGGCTCTGCCAGCTCGTATTGACATCATTACAAACAAAAGCAACAATTAAGCCTGCAACTAGTGATTATTTCCATTACCTTTCTGTGGATTACGTTAGCAATTAAATGATATGCCAGTGCAGCATAATAGTCTCGGCTTCACTATTTCAGCTGCAGTAATTACAAATAAATTGAACACCTATTGCTCGCCATAAAGACTGTTGAAATGACCTGTTCAACCATCATATGAAATAATATGTCAAAAGAAACTCCATATGTTCATTGCTTAGTTTTCAGTTTTGTTGCACCTGCTCTGTTTCAGGATGAGTTTTTTTAGACCAATCAGTTACGACAATCTTTTTGAGAAAAAAGATGAAGGACCTGCTGTGGTGACTAAACAAAACCAAGTTCAAGAGCTTCCAAATGCAAGATTCAATGAGTGAAAAACAGGAGTCTTCCCTTGAATTTACACCAAAGAAACAAACAGGTTTGCCATCCTCTGATTACTGCCGTGCGTTTATGGTCCAGTCTGTCCTGCTGTGTGAGCAGGCTGAGAAAATGCAGGCGGGTGTTTTTCTGCTGTGACTGAAATGATTCTGTGGTGTTCAGCAGCACCTCAGGGACTGTACTATCACTGTCTGTCCACCCCCATCCCAGACTCTCAGCCCTCTTCCCAGGTGCCCATTGTGAGGGGCATCAGTGGTGTGGAGGGCGGGAAAAAAATCCTCTTATCTTTTGTGTCAAAAAATAAAAAAATAAAATTGAATGTAGTTCCTATGTATTAAGTTCAACAGCATTTTAATCCAGAAAGTTGGAGTGGATAAAGAACCAGGAACTGTGTGGCCCAACAGCAAACAGAACTAGATATATAGCATTACCTGTGATTATACAAGTGAAGGCTGTAAGCTGAATGTGGCCGCTGAAGATGCTACTGCTGATAGCTAAAAACGCTAAAGTGATAGCAGAAAAAAATTTAATCTGAAAGCTTTGAGCAATTTGAGCAATTTCTCATTCATTTCCTATGGGACATATTTTGCTAAATATTTCAAAAACTATAAAGTTTATGAATACCAAAAATACAAGCAGTGATGTCCTAAATCAGCTGAATGTTTTGATACCAAGATAGCTGAAATTGCTGAAAGTGATTGAGTTTTTACGTGCTGAAAAACATACGGAGAGGAGCAGGAGAATCACTGTAGTGTGAAAGCTGAGTATGGCGTTCACACAACGAAAAATAAAACTATAAGGTTGTTTCCAAAAATGGTCAGTGCCAGTGTTGGCAGCAGAACCGTCGTTAGTGTGAGAATCTGTGATTGTAAAGCGCTTCGGGCCTTCTCAGGAGGTGGTAAAGCAATATATAAAGATACGCCATTTCTAAGGGTCTGTTGCTGCAGCCAGACCAAGGAAGGTGTCCAAACTGCTCCTCATAGTTTAGGATTGCCTTTACAGTCTTGTACATTTTCATTCTGACCTCTATTGTAATGTATTTGATTTAGTCTTATTACTTTATCTTCTCTGAATTTTAACCTATTTTTCCTTTTTCTTTAGATTCACTCTTCCCACTAAAGATTTAACTTTTTCAAAAATGTACAAGTACATGCTTGTTATTTGTTTCGTCTTCCCTCTCAGTTGTTTTTTCACGTTTGTTTTAAATGAGAGGGAAGTTTTATCTGCTGTCCCCGTGCTGGGGATGAGTGTGGATCTCTGCAGAGGAGAATTAACAAAAAGGTTCCTACCCGAGATACTGAATTTTATGCACTCCAAACCCTTTGCACAATACACTGTGGAAAAGACACACTATCTTTAGTCAGAACTGTGGCACAAAGTAAATTTCCCAGCAGCAGCTGGACTCCACACATAGCAGCTCCCTGGAGTTACAAAGATGACTTTGTACTAACTGGCATTTCCTTTAAAAGTTATTATAAATTTTAAAACTGTAACTCTTGTATGTTCTGTCATTCCAAAAGCTGGACATCTTATGACTAAACACTGAATCTGTCAAATATTTAGTGTATGCTGGTGGTGACAGCACCAGCATATACCTCGGTGATGTTTGTGAAAGAATGAAAGATAAATGACATTCTTTAGAAAATATGCTGTCAGCTAGGAGCAGCACGCTTCTTTCAACATCTGACTGGTTTAATCAGATCAGCAACAGCAAATATTTCTGACTCTGAAGCAGAGAAGAGGGAGTGTGATGATGTGGGGGAGCGTACATCTTGATTCACCAAACAAACTGACATAGGGGACTGTCACGCCTGGTTCACTCTGTACACGGAAGCAGCGTGGAACGGAGGCCGCTTCCATTCAGCGCCCTTGTTAACCTCTGGTGTGGCTCACAGCAGGCGTGGAGCGCCGCGGTCCTCGCAGAAGGCTGCGCCGTGCAAAGATCATTTTAGCATCTGGTCTATTTTGTGCGCGAGCCGCGAGCGATCCGCGTCAATCCTGACAGGAAGTTACATCAAGATACATGAGAAAATCCGGTTTATTTTCAAAATATAACCAATTTTTCACAATAAAACACCGCGATTGACAAATGTGATCATGTTTTTGTGTCTAAACAGACTGTAGAGATGAAAATAAACACACACACTTCTCTCTGTGTGTCTCAACAACAGATAAATAAAGAAGTGTAGGTCTATTAACTACTTACTTCTTCTTAGCAGAAACATGGGGTCATATTTTTAGGTTATTCATTGACCCATGATGGTAAACACAAAAAAGCTCTAGCAAAAGCGCCTGTAGACCGTCGCAGAAAAATGCACAAGATCCAGGAAAGTGATTTTAAAGAAAGCAAAAGGGTTAAAAGCAGAGTTTTAGAAAATATGTTGTCTGACCTGAAAGAGAGGACGGAACTGAGAGGCCGAGAGACCCGTCTCTGAGGAATGACAGACATCGAGCTTTTGCTGATGCTCGTTCTGTCTGTGAATATTCTGGTGGTTTTATGTCTACTTTAGACATTATTGTTCTTGATTAGATATTTGAACAGAAGCTCTTTTGCTTTGCTTTGTCTTTAAGAATCCAGTTTAAGAATGCAGCAACTCTGAGCAATGAAAGTATTAGTGAGCTCTCAAAGCTAACTCAGAAAAAGAGGCAACAAGGATTAAAACAAAACAAAACAAAACAAAGCATTGAGTAGAAAAGGATTAAAAACACTCAAACCAACCTTATATAATACTCATGTTCAGCTCTTGTCAACGGTTGTGATTTTACTCTTTGAAGAGTCACAGGAATCACGTTGACCGACTTGGGGAGGACCTCTGAGCTCCCAGTCAAACTCTCCCTCCTGGTTGTGGTTTATTTCTGTGATTGATGGTTGATTGTGCGTTAGGAGGGTGTGTCTTCACAAGTATTTAAAAGGAGTGCCAAACTTGAAGCATGAAACACAAGATCTCAGAGAGCAGAAGATCTCGTCCTCAGCTCCACATCGTCAGAGTTCTACAGCATAACGGAGTGAGTTTGAGCACGGTTGTGTTTTCTGTTTACTCAGAGTTTGACACTTCCACGTATCCTACATGTTATTAACATTTTTAACGTAAATGGATTGTACACACAGACATGATCGTTGTCGGTCTCTTGTCTTCCTTCAATAACTCTTTGAGTAGGAATATTTTCTTTTCTCCTTTCATAAAGACTTCAGTTGTTCTGTTACTGAAACAGAAACAGTCAGTCTGTAATTCTGCCTTATTGCTTCAGGGGAAATCTGAAGTGTTTGTGTGGAACCAGTCGTTCATAGTATCATAGTAGTAATGAATTCTGCAGTCAATGGTGAGTTCATGTTTATCTTGTGTAAGAAAAAACTCTTTACAGCACTAGATTTGTGAAATTAACAACAAGTCCTCTAACTCTTGTACACAGAGTTATAATTGATGTATCATTATTTGATTACTGAAAAGAGAAAGTGTCAGTCGTTACTCAAATAATTATTTTATTTAAAGATAAATCTGAATTTGTACACTTCACTAAGTACTTAAGCAACTTTCTGTTTTTGCTTCAAAATTACTTTATAATTGTACTTGAGTAGTATTTCTTGAAGGAATGCTGGTTCTTGAATAGAATTCTGTGAAAGAAATGACTAAGATTTTTAGTTCTTTCATTTATCCAGGCAGAGATGTTTAAGAACAAGTTCTTAAATACTTATCTTCATTCCTGAGCTGTTAGTGAACTTCTCTTTGTGGCTGATGTTAGAAGCCTTCAGGTTGAAGAGAAATCCTCATCATCACCCCCCAGGAGAAAGAGGTTTCAGCAAAGAGGAGGAAGAGAATGTGGGTACGACTGCCTCTTGAAGACGTAGGAATCCTTGTGTACTTGCACTGCAGAAAAGTGTTGAACGCCTTTTTTGGTCCGGAGAAAATCTCTTGAAAGATTTGGAAACCAAACGAGTCTGATAGAGAAACCGCTTTCTCTTGAGTCAAAAAAGTCCACGCCCCCCGCAGACAGGACCTACACAAGACAGTAATGCTAGGCTGTAATTGGGGGTCGCAGTTTTAATTTCATTTTGACAAAAGTGGGTAATTTCTTTTACCCATGTGATCAGCCATGGACATGTGTTGAGCCTCACACATGTCCAGTTAAAGCTTGCAGCTTTTCCTTTGTCCGCACAAACCGAAAACCTGTTTATTCATGCATCACTGTTCAGACGGACGGACAGATGGATGGATCGATCTTTCCCTCATTTTTTTCAGAATTTTAGCAAAGTGGAAATCTTGCATCCTTTTAAATTTTAGTACTTTTGTTCAACCAAACCTTTAAATTTCAGTACTTCAGATTTATAGAATAATGGATAAGATAGATCTCTGTAGACATATTTGTATGAATCTTAGTAAGCATTCACACTACGGTATGCTGATTCTCCAGCTCTTTCCATACATTTTTTGGCACATAAAAACTCAGTCACATTTTCAGGGATTTCAGTAATCTTTGTGTCAAAACGTTCAGCTCGTTCAGGACATTGCTGCTTGTATTTTTAGTATTCATAAACGTTATAGCTTTTGAAATATTGATCAAAATATGTCCAATAGAAAATGAACGAGAAAGTCTTCAAATTTCATAATTTTAATTAGATTAGCAACAAACCTTTACCTATGTTTATGGGTTATGTTTTAATCTTTTATAGTCATTAAAAAAAATCAAGAGTTCAGCTAATATTTTAGCAACATCCTAACGTTTTGGGCTACTTTGTTATCTACTGAGGTTTTTAGGCCAATTTGGAGTTTAGCTTCTATTTTAGCAGCATGCTAACATTTTTGACTGATTTAGCTAACCGATGAATTTTAGGCTATTTTGGAGTTTAGCGAGTATTCAAGCAACAAGCTAGCTTGGATCACCTCTTCCACATGTTTTCAATTATTTCCTACATGAAAGAGTGTTGTGTCGTCAGCAAATAAGATTCATTTGAATCTTTTGGATGCACTAACAATGTTGTTTATATACAGATTGAATAACTGTGGTCCTAGGACAGACCCTTGTGGTACTCCACGAGTTATATTGCAAAGATTTCTCAAGCATCCGTTATAAAGCTGCAGATCCTCTGCATCAGTTTGGTCCTTCGTTTCTGCTCGTCTCATTCGTTCATTTGTCTGCTTGTTCATTTAGAGCAGGGGTGGGCAAACTACGGCCCGGGGGCCACATGTGGCTCATTAAACTGTTAAATCTGGCCCTCCATAGTGGCGGAAACTATACTGATAATCCTTGTTATCTCCCCATAGGTGGAGCACCACAAATAAATGGACCTCTGAGGTGCAAAAAGTTTTCTGCATTCATGTGGTGTTGGAAGATTTGTTGTTTTTCTTGACAGTAATGTATGTTCGGAAGGTCATTTTTCCGATCACTCTAACCACATGAATGCAGCATTTCTCCAAGTTTATGGTTTTTGAACCCATAGGTGCAATTGACACTATAATGAAAACAAAGCCACAAATTTTGAAATAAAAGCTCCAAATTGTTCAGTTTATAAGATCTATATTAGATGGAGTGTGTTTGGGTCCAGATTCGGTTATTTCTTTCTCTGATAAGGTGGATTAACAAACACTCTGCATCTGCTCGTTGTCTATCAGTTCTGTCAAATTTAGAACTTTTCGTGGCCCATAAGTCAAAAGGTTTGCCCACCTTTAGAGTCTATTTCAGAGCATGATTTCTTGACAGAAGCGCAGAATTACATGTAAATTGGCAAATAAAATAGATACAGTATATGATTTAATGCTTGTCTATGGACGCTCATTTGTAGGGAAAATATATTTCTTGAAGATAAACAGTTGAATCTTTTCTGAAATTCCAGTTGTTTTTAATCCAAACAGGGATTGACATTTCCCGTGAAGAGATTTTACTTTGTGTGGAAACACTTAAACAATGCAGTCCTCTTTTCATAAAACTGCCAGTAGCACTTTGTCAGAATTGTTACTGGTAGAGGCAAACACAGGGTTACTTTGAGCCGTATGACACTTTCTAATGCAGAGTGATCAGGAGAGGCTTTGGCTTCATCCACTGAGAACTGTTCAGCATGGATGACTTACTGCAGAGAAGTGATCCCAGAAGCTTTCAAAACTTTAAAGATCTGCATTCAGCAGCCAACAGATCCTCTCTGGAGTCCTCACAAGGAACTCAAAGACTGTAAATGTCATTTTCACAAAGAGTTGCTCAATTTGTGTTGCTGTTATTCTAGGAAGGTCTCTGCAAAATAGACGGATAGTTGACGGTAAAAGTTTCAAGGCTAATGATGCCGCTTATTGAAAGAAACCTTCCTTGTTTGAAGGACACAACAAAGATATTTTACTGTTTTAAGTGGATCAAATATTTTAGTCCTGATTAAAAAGATAAAGTTTTTGTTCTTTTTCTCCACAACTGTGTTGAAGTCCAAACCAACGACGGCTCTGCCTGGTTCGTCCAGGGCTTGTTAAAACTTTTTCCAAAACACCTGCAGAAGCGTCAGCCTCAGTTTGTGTTTTCTGCATGCTGGAAATGACGTTTGCTCAACAGAGGCACAAACCTGAGGCTAACGCAGTTCAGAAACTTATAAAATGAAAAAAAAAAAAGGTTTTTAGAGTTGCTAACATGTCTGTGTGTCATTTTCCTTTTGAAAGAGAACAAATGTAATAAGAAATCATTTAGTTTTTTCATTTCTGAGTATTTCTCCTTTTAAATCAATCAAACTGTCTTGGACAGACTCTGTTTGAATGAATGATCTTCTTTCCATCAACAGCTCTGCATTTTTATGTAGCAGCGGTGAAGATTTATGCTAGAGAGACACAGAGCTATCAGAATCAGACGCGGGGATCAGGGGCGGAGCTCCAAAAGCCACGCCCCCTCAGAGGAGATTTTGGAAACACAGGCTTCAGATCAATATGAAAAATTTAATTTTAAGACATTTAGGTTGTGGGATTTTAATTAAAAACGTCATAATCATAATTAAAACATCACTGGGAATGTTTTTTTTAATACAAATAATATCATATGGGGAATTTAACTCTTTAACTATCCAAAAACAAACAAACAAAATCATCAAAATAAGGTATTTTTTCCCTTGCTGCTTATTGCCTTGGTATGGAGCCCCTAAAGAGGCATCGAATTAGAAAAAAAAATTAAAGTAAAAGACAAATGTTTTGCCTAAAATACACAGACTATGGAGTCCCTAAAGCAATGTTTCCCAACCCTGGTCCTCGGGGCACACTGTCCAGCATTTTTTTAATCTAACCCTGCTCAAACACACCTGCCTCTGATGACCGTCATCATCAGGCTTCTGCTGAGCCTGATGATGAGCTGAATCAGGTGTGCATAAGCAGGGCAACATGGACAACATGCAGGACAGTGTGCCCGAGGACCAGGGTTGGGAAACACTGGACTAAAGGATAGACAGTTATCCAGGTTTTTATTTTTTTTTATTTTCAATTTTTAGGAAAAAAAATTCTTGATAGTTTCTGGTGTGCACCAGCTACTATCCAGATTGTCTTTTTTTACCTCATTTTTTTAGTAAAAAAGAATGTTCTGGTTAGTAACTGGTGCGCACCAGATAGTAACTGAAAAAAATGTTTTTTTTTTAAATGTAAGTAAAAAAAAAAAAATTCTAAAAAAAAAAACTAGCTGGTGGGCATAAGTTATCTGTTGCACAAAAGTAGGACACTAGATTATTTTTTTAACTTCAATTTTTAGAAAAAAAAAGTTTTTTTTTTCAATCTTTTTTTTTTAACTTCAATTTTTTTTCTTCTATGTCCCCTCAGGGGCTCCGTACCTTGGGGGGTAATACACACAATCAATATTTTTAAAAACATGTTTTCTAAATGTTCCCCACCATTTGGTTAAGCAGGCAGTTATAAAGGGTTAAATGGGCATTCCCTGTTATGGTTTAAGGTTCAGTGGGAGAATCGTAAGATCCAAAATCTCAATGGCAGATCTATATCCAGCCCGGTTTTCCTTCCCGATGAGGTTCCAGGAATCCTCACTCCACAGGCTTTGCTGTCTTGACACTGTCATGGAAACCTGGGGCACATCTTTGAACTGCAGAGAGAAAAATCTATTTTTTACACGGCTGCACGTTCCCTGAGAGACTGTTTGTTTACAGCCTGTCCAGAGCTTTGACAGGGGTGGATTACCTGTCAGACTACGTTTGTTTTTGTGTGTAGAGAGGCCGCCTGCACGCCTCTGTTTTGTGTGTGATTAGCAGCTGCTGGTCAGAAGAATCTCATCTCAGACCGGACGCTTGTCAGTCAGCCCTCTTGGCGCTTCACAAGTCTGACTTCCACAGCTTACACATTTGTTATGGAAGTGGGGAAAATGCTTTAACCCTTTAACTCTGGAACTCTAGTGTTTATGCTCTTTGATTTAGTGTAATTTTTAAATTGTTAACACGATAATTTCACTAGAAAAGTGTGCTAAACGAGCCGCTTTTCCCCTTCACAGTCTACTGGAATTATCATGTTCATGAGCAGGTCAAGTATATCAAAGATTTTGAGCTATTCTTAGTTAAAATATAACTATCAAGAGTCATAATAAAGAAAAACTTTATAGAAATTGCAATGAATGACATAACAAATGTGGAGTGAAAGAGGTAAAGATATAGTTGAGTGGGAGCTGCACTCGTCTGAGCTCTCCTGCTTGGTAATGTTTGTTGTTTGTCTGTAGTGGGGCGGCTCCTCCGGCTGAATGGAATCCAGTTGTGAGTTTTGCTTAGTTAAGCTGTGCGTCTGTCAGCAGGACAGCACAATCCTGAGCGGGGAGGAGGAGGCGTTTCCTCTGCCACTAAAGCATCTGCCTGACGTACACACGAGTTCATCGTGAGTCTTGCTTCATCTGCTGCTGAACACGCTGCAGAGGAGGAATGTTAAGTGTGCTCGAGTTAGATTGTGTGTAAGAGCATGTCAGACAACAACTCACACTCCAGAGGATCAGGAAATAGAAGAACGAAATGACGAGCGTACTGAGAATGTGAGGAGGCTTCTGAGAGGAGACGGAAACAGGATGACACAAACCTTTGACTTCAGAAACTTTATTACAGTAACCTAAACATGAAACAAAGCATGACGTTATCTGGATAAAAGATCTACTAATAAAAAATCTAAAATGACACCAGTCTTGACAGTTTTGTGCCCTCAGAGCAGCCATCCAGGAGTCCTGGAGTGTCTATAAACTTTTTCGCTCAAAGAGCCTAAATCTAAATGGGATCCCCGTCCACAGGCCAAACACAACATTTTTTTTGCATGTCATGGAATAAAAGGAGAAATAAGAAAAATGATTAAATGTTTTTATTTTGGCTCTGTATTCCTGAATGTAACACACATTAGTAAGAATGAAAAATCAATAACATTCGTCTTTGAAACCTTTCAAGTCCCTCATGACAATATTCATTATTTAAAAAAATGTAATTTTGATTATGAAGTTTTTAACCAAAATCCCACAACCTAAATGTCGTAAAAAGACATTTTTCATGTTGATCTGAAGCCACTGTTTCCAAAATCTCCTCTGAGGGGGCGTGGCCTTTAGTAGCTCCGCCCCTGATCCCCCCTCTCTGATTATGATAGCTCTGTAAGCTCGTAAATCTTCACCGCTGCTACATATAAACATCCATCAATCTGGGTAATGTCCAGCCGTATGGTTCTGATCCGGATGTCAGCTGGACGAGGAAGTGAAGATCTTCATGGACAGAACTTCCTCCAAAATCCTGATTCTTTCTCCTTCCAGTTCACCAAAGACTCTTTTAGCTAATTCTCCAATGTTTATTGACTGTGATCAATACATTCAATCATTGGTTTCTCAGAGTTCTTGATAAAATAATCAAAGCTAACATCAAAATGCTCTTTCATTGATTTACAATCCTTTCCAACTGCGGTCAAATGAGCCGCCGTTCACATTTCCGTGGTCACATCAAGAAGCTCCGTGGAGTCTGGTGGAGATTTTCCAGCGTTCTCAGTCCTGCTACCGTAAGTATTGGATGAAACTCACACCAAAAATCCAGTGATGCTGATTTGACCACAGAAATGTGAACGGCGGCTCATTTGACTGCAGTCAATGTGAAGATACCATCTTCTCTTCTCCAGAACCTGAACTAGACACTAGGAACAGATGAGGGTTTAGTGCATGTGCAGCAGAGCTGTTGATGGAAAGAAGATCATTCATTCAAACAGAGTCTGTCCAAGACAGTTTGATTGATTTAAAAGGAGAAATACTCGGAAATGTAAAAACTAAATGATTTATGATTACATTTGTTCTCTTTCAGAAGAAAAATGACACACAGACATGTTAAAAACTCTAAACACAGGATTTTCATTGGAGAGGGACTTTAACAGCAAAGCCTCACTGACAATTTTTAACAGAAAAACAAGAACAAGCTAAACACATTTTCCTCCAATGAAAACATCAAACTAGGATCTAATGAGAGAGCATGGCTGACATGAGTGTGGAGCTGCTCTTTGACTTCATCGTCTGTCGTCGCTCCATCTTAGCTGAAAAAGACGCTGAAAGCATCAGAAGTGACCGTGAAGACTCTTGGGGATTTCTAACACAAAAAAGCCCAGGGCTGACTCACTTGGGGTTGTTTCCATGACCGCAGGCAAAGAAAGTGCTAACAGCACCGTCCAGAGGCTGAAAGTATATTATAGCCGTAGAGTTTTGGAACATCAGAGAATCAATAAGAAACAGATACAGGGTTTTAACTCAACACTCCATGGCCTTGACTAGGTGGACCTAAACATAACCTTTGGCGGTCCAAATTTCCCTGCTGACCACAAAGAAACTTCATGACACTCCAGCATCTGTAAATCAGCTCCAGATGTGCTGTCAAGTGGCAGTGCTGTGTGCGTACTGTGGACGTTCATCTCTCTCGGGAGTTTCAAATAAAGGGCCAGAACAAGTTGACAACAAGTGGCGAGGAGGACATTCCTATTCTCAGTCTGCTTGAAGGCTGTGTTTTCTGCCTGAAGATCCAGAATCTGTTTGAACAATTTGTCAGAACAAACGCAAGCAGGAATATTTTATTCATCAAAGTGGTAAACAATCTTCATCTGAACAATTTTCACATTTCATAGCCCAGATGAAAGATAAACTTTGCTACTGACCTTCTCCCTGTGTAACACTGACGATAACATTTCACTTTTACACCATGAAAACTTGATCAAACTGAATCTGATATGAAAGGAAAACCTGCTTACTTACAAGCTTTCATTGAACTGCACTTCAATAAATAATAGAGAGTTACATTTTTTATTTATTGCTAGAAATCTGATAAGAGGAATACTTTTCAGTCCTGCTGCACAAAATTTGACATTTAAGTCATTGAGAAATTTGGAGTGATGGTAAAAGTTGAACCAATGACGGCTTAAATCATGTTTCTTCATTAAACCAAAGTGAGCCTTTACAGAAACAGCCTTGATGCCTCTAGCTAAAGTTTGAAAAAAAAAACATGTCAGATATATAATATCAACTAGTTCTATATGAGCGTGATAAACATGCTGAAGAAAACGGTAAGAGCTCAGACTGGCCTTATTTGGTTATTTGGCAACAGTTTCCAATTATTCAACTTCAGCTTCCTGCTCTGTGAGCGGACCGCTCCACGGTGCAGCCCGCCGTGGAGCGGAGACTTTGAGTCGGAGGTGAGCAGCTGGCAGCCGGGAACAGTGGAGATGGAGACAGGAGGCAATTTGCAAATTCATAGATATGCGCATATTAAATGCGACCAAGGTGGTGGTGGTGGTGGGGGGGGGGTACAGCTACCATTTTCCACGCATGAAAGTGACACGGGGAAAACTGCTGGGAAGTATAACTGTAATAAGAATAATATCAACGATTTTCATAGGTTGGAAGTTTTAGAGCAAGACTTTCAGCTATAAACTGTTTGTAAATCACGTTAGTGCAAATGTTTGGAAAGCATTCATTCTCCTGCTCCTTTCCTAACACTTTTCAGCACATAAAAACTCAATCACACTGTCAGCCTTTTCAGCAATCTTTGTATCAAAACATTCAGCTCATCCAGAACATTACTGCTGGTATTTTTGGTATTTATAAACTTTATTATTTTTTGAAATATTGTGCAAAATATGCCCCATAGGAAATGAAGGAAAAAAATCTTCAAAGTTTAATTTTAAGTAGACTAGCAACAAACCTTTAAAATACATTCATGGGGTATGTTTTCATCTTTTATTGTAATCAAAAAAATGTTGAGTTTAGCTTCTATTTTAGCAACAGGCTAACATTTTTTTAGTTTACTAAGGCATTTTAGACTATTTTGGAGTTTAGCTAGTATTTAAACAATGTGCTAACTCTTTTTTGCTAATTTGGCCTCTACTGAGGCTTTTTTATGCTAAATTGATCCTTTTAGCATCTATTTTAGCAACATGCTAACATTTTTGATTAATTTAGGTTACTAAGGATTTTTAGGCAGTTTTGGAGTTTAGCCAGTATTTAAGTAACAACCTAGCTACGTTTTTGGCATCTACTGAGGTTTTTGGGAGTATAGCTCATATTGAAGCAACCCACTAAATGTTTTTTGCAAAATTAGCATGTATTAGGGCTTTTTAAGCAATTTTACTGCAAATCTTTTTAGAAATTTAGGTCAACTTCAGTGCTCTTTTCTAGTTCTTCAATGAAATTCCCAGTCTTTTAGCAAATTTAACATTTTGCAAATTGCTTTGTATTTTCCGTAAATCCCTTCAGCAATTAAATTGCATCACCATTTTCAGCAAAAAGCTTCAGCATCTTCAGCGACAACATACAGCAAAAACATTCACTCGCATTGTTGCAGGTAATGCAACTTTTCTAGTTTTATTTGTAGACAAATGTGTGAATATTTGACAAAAAGTTAGAATAGTTATATTTCATGTTGAAAATGATTGGCCTGCGCTGTTGCTTAACCCTTTAACATCGGAGCTCCAGTGTTTATGTTCTTTATTTACTGTAACTTTTCAAACGTTAACACGAAAATTCCAGCAGATTCTGAAGGAGAAAATCGGCTCATTGAGCATGTGATCCGGACTGTGGAAGGGGAGGTTTATAGTTGTGAGCATTAACTAAATCAGGCGTCTGCAATCTTCAACACTACCAGAGCCATTTGGGTCGATTTCTCAGTTGCAGTCAGAAAATCTTACGTTTCTTTTAAGAAAAATAACACATTGATTTGTATTTCTGTTATTGTTACTAAATGTGATCAATATAAACACACTTTTGTCATTATTTTTGTAAAAATAAAAGATAAAGATTAAAGCTTTTTTTGAAATATGCAAGAGTTTATCCCTTTTGCCAAAGATTCAAAGGACTCCCTTTCAAAATAAAATGGTCTACATAGGATCATCTTCATGCAGCAAACTAGTATATAGAAAGAACACAGATGTTGATTTTATTATTTGTAGGGTATCTGAGTCAGAAATGAATACATTTATTTAAACAATTAAATAGGAGTCAATTTAGTGACTTTTACTGTATTTGTCGAACTACAAGGCTCTAATTGATTTTGTGCTGTACACAGAGTTCAAAGATCTGTCAAAGTGTTTATATACGACTTTGGTAAACCATGAAGGATTGATGGATTGTTGGAGGATTCCAGCTGCCCTTGTCAGGAACCTATGGAGGAAAACATTCTGTCCTTCAACTGTTGTGAATGAGTTAAATAAAGTTTGAGTTAGTTTACTTTCCTTTTTCATTTTCTACTCACTTTTTTTACTTTACAGTTACTTTTCAAAACTAGAAGTGTTTTATTCCACTTTAATCAGAGCCACAATGGAGTAGCGAAAGAGCCGCATGTGGCTCTGCAGCCTCAGGTTAGAGAACCCCTGGCCTAGATGAAGCTTGTATGAAAGTATAATGAGCCAAATGGTGGCCTGGATGAGCTGCAGAGAATGATTTGTGACAGCCAGAACTCAGCTGAAGTGTGCTGAAGATGCAGCACAGCAAGAAGGCACAGAGGAATGGGGAAGAGCGGAAGGATCTTCACGTGGGTTACGTGTTGGGAACTGACCCTGTTTTTCAGTCATGTTGCCTCAATCTGTCTATGGAATGAATGAGACGGAGCAGATGCCCTCAGCTCAAACAAACCACACACACCATGAGGATCCTGTTTGGACATGCTGGGTCCATGGCCCAGCGGGCACACAGCTGATCTGTTGTCTCCAAGGATGGAGGGATAGAGATTTCTGCCCGATTCCTCCTGACAGGGTTTGCTCCGGCGTTCACGTCAATGATTGGAAGGAAAAGATTCTAACTCCCCTCACCCCTTTTGAGAGACTGCAAAACTCCTATTGATTTCTGTTACAAATCAGAGGGGGGTTGGGGGGGGGCTGTTTTCAAACAGCTGTAGTTAAAAAACTAGGAGTGAGGCCACAGTTCTGATTAGAAGGTCTAAAGATGGTGCTGAACTCAGCTGTGACTCTGAGGGAAAACTAGTCTCTGTTTTCATTGGTTGCAGCAGTTTGATCAAATGTGGCATCAGTTGTGTTCACAACACTCCCAAGGTCAAAACACTCCCAGGCTTTTATTTTGAAGACTGTGTCCTTTCTCCCCTCAGAATGCCTGCCGTGACGGGATCAACAAGGAACGGGTTAGCAACGGGCAGGTTTCCATCTGTCACTCTTGGATTTGGGGAGGATGAGGTGGAAGACGAGGAAGAACCGAGAGAAGAAAATGCTGAAGAAGGGAAGGGGTGCCGGGCGTGGTGGCGCAGGGTGTGCCCATGCTGCTGTCCACACGTGAAGGATGACGATGTCACTGACACTGTCATCACGGACACTGACGATGCGGATAAGGACAAAGACAAAGACAAGGAAAAGCCCGACACCGGTGAAGGTGAACTTGAAGGTAATTAGACGTCACACACGAGGAGAAAAGCCCCTCACATTTCTTGACCTCTCCATCTTTGCCTTCACAGAGCTCCTCCTGAAGGTCAAATCAATAGACCTGATGAAAAGCAAATCGGGTCAGAACCGCACAGAACATCACACGGATCTCTACCAAAACGACAACTTCATCATCCGCAGAGGCCAGACCTTCCAGATGTGGATTACACTGTCCAGACCTTTTGATCCCCACAGTGACACGCTTCACCTGCACCTTAAAACAGGTCAGTGAACAAAAACCAAACATTTAAATTCACCTCCCAGTCATAGACTGTAAAAACAATGGACAGATCGAGCACTGAGGTCCCCCATTGGAAATGCATTACTTCCTCCCCTCGCGAAAGTAGGCCGCCGCTTTCACCGTCACTTCCTGAAACGGATACCGCCATTTGCAAACAATCTTCAGCGATTGGTCTGAGTCATAGCTGAGTCATCGAATCTACAGGAAGTACTGTCGCCAATCAGGAGTGAGATTATTGCAACCGTCTGCCTCTTTCCACGCCTTTACCATGAAACCGCGGATGTAAACAGCTTCTACTTTAATCACGGCGGCTCGGGAGAATCACACAAGTCATTGTTGAAGCCTTTGAGGGAGAACCATTCCAACATTTGATTCTGTCAGCGGTCCTTTGGGATTTACTTACATTTATTCATTTTAGTCGAGATAAAAGGAGCATTTGGGTGACGCTGCTGGAGAAATGCGCGTGTCCCTCTCGCGCGCCGCAGCTTTTCAGTTGTCATTCGCGGCCAGGTTATAGTCTGATCAGATGCACGTGAGAAGCGCGTTCAGCGGTATTTAAAATAAATAACCATCCTAACAAGAGAACAGCTGGATCTTTTTTCTGTTTGAAGATATGACCAGGTCCAAGTTTGTCTCGCGGTCCTCAGACGGCTGCATCTAATTCAGGGTGAAGCTGGAAAATTGCGGCGAAGCTTAAACTTTGGTTGGTGATTTTATGCGCATATATGTAACATATCATTTATAAGCTACAACCAAAACAGTGAAATAAAGAAAAATGAACGTTAAACAAACAAAAAAGTCCAAAGCACATAACCTCAGACTGAAATCTATTTCTACAGAGTAAATCCTCATCATTGATGAAGTCTGCTCCCATTGGCTCCCCGTCATCTGTCAATCAAACCCCCCAGACGGTCGACGTCAGACCCACAAACGCTTATTGAGCCATCTGATTGGTCAATTTATAACTCTAATAACTTTTGATAATTTAAAAAAATCTTTAAAAAAAATTAGGATTAGAAAAAAGAAGTTAATCAGAAAGCAGCAGAGGAAGAATGATTATTCTGCCATATAAAATGACTGAGAAATAACTGTCTGTTTCTCAATGTAAGTCAATGGGACTTTGGCCTTTTTGCAACCCAGTGGTACTTCCTATATGGAACACGGAAGTAGGGGGGCTTGCTCTGTCCAGTTATTCTTATACAGTCTATGCTCCCAGTCCAGAACCAGGTCTGACCTCAATGAGGGCAAGCCAAGAGTTCAGGGAGATCTCAGTATTACATCTTAGAAACAGTGTTCCTGACATGTAGACTCCAGCTCTCAAAGTTGGTCTTAAAAGCCTGGCCTGAGCTGGAGTCCCCCCCCCCCCGACCGCTCACTGCTCCCTCCCTCGCAGGGAGGTCAGCACCTCCTTCCACATTTGGACTGCAGACACTCATCCACTTACAGCAACAGAACTCAGTTCCACCAAAGCTGAGCAGTAACTGGTATTGAATGAATTACGTGCAGTTCATTTGTTGATGTTCTCGCCACATTCATGGCTAAACCTGAAGCCAGGTGTCTGCACTCTTAAATGATGTTTGAGCAAACTTGACATAGACCAGAGTTCTGCAACATGAGGCTCCGGACCCACATGTGGCTCCTTTACCCCTCCATTGTGGATCTCTGAATGCAAAAACAATAATGTTTTAATTTTAAATAATAATTTAAGTAAAAAATAAATTGTATATTAAAAAAATGAACTCAAACTGTATTTTATTCATTAACAAAAAGTTGCAGAACATCACTAATCACTCTGTGAGGCTCCTGACAATGATACCATCCATAATGTTCCAACAATCCATAAAGCAGGTCACAGTTTAAAAGTTGAGCTACAACATTTTGACAGATTTGTGATTGCTGTGTACCACAAAAGAACTCAATCTGAGGTCATTAAGCAGAACCAAAATGTATCTTCATGGGTTATTAGGCAGATTTTCTATTTTTGAAAGGATTGAAGTATTTTAGCTGCTCCTCTATGCTTAAAAAATACAGTAAAAAATTACCTCTGATTTAATTTTGGTTTGTTAGATATATGCATTTCTGACAGAGATGCACCACAAATTGAAAAATCAACAATTTTTTCTCATTATATTATACTCTTTGCTGCATTGAGATGATCCCATATGACATAGGAAGTCTTTTATTTTGAAAGGATGGAATAGCAACCTTTGTCACAAGGTATAAGCTATTTCATATTTTGAAAAAGTTTTTTTGTTGATGTTTTATTTATGCAAAAAAAAAATCATTTATATTTATCATAATAGGAGCGATAACATAAATACAAATCAGTGTGTTAATTCTCTGAAGGGTTAGACTTTGATGAGGCAAAGTGATCTCTGTCTCTGCTCTTTAGAGGAGTTTTCCGGTCCAATGCAAGCTAAACGTCAGCAGATGTGCCAGCTGCCGTCTGAGCCAGCCGTCCACCTGTTTACCTGTCCCTGCCTGTCTATGGACTCACTGCATTGAGGGCTGCAAGCAGCCCGAACACACACCAAAATAGCTCCTTCAATTACAGCTGTGTGTGATAACCAGTGACGCTTCAGGAAAATAATTATAGTCTCTCTTCTGGTGTCCTGAAAGGCTGCGAATCTATCCAAAGAAGACGAATACTACCCTGTGTTTAGTCTTTCATAATGAAGGGACATGTTTTCTTGACTCGATGGCGTCATTTAACCTTTAAAATGGGGACAAAGTGGTAGGACTTTTGAAATGGGATTTTTAGGATCAGTATGTTTAATGTGCTTTTTATTTGTCCCTCTTTTAAGTAAATGTTGTTGTAAGTTCACCTAAAAGATTTCAGCATCAATCATCAATAAGAATCCAGCAATTTCACAAATGCATTTCCAGATTTGTACATTTTTAAATGTCACACACTTTTCATCACATCACAAAACCACATTTTTCAGTCATTACTTCTGTTCCTCGACTCGGTTCAGAAACTCCACTTTGACACACATCCACCCCGCATGAAAGCTAATCACAGGCCATCTTAGAACAACAACAATTTTGGTGGTTATTTCAGAAATCCAGGTGAAAGACAGAGACAGCCGAATGTTTTAACTCTGTGGGGTTTTTCCAGCTTTCAAAGCGCTGATGCCTGGCTAAGAGCTCTGTTAGACTGTCATTGTAATTTAAGATCTGACACGTTGAAAGTAGGAGGCAGACTCAACTGCACACTTTCAGTGTCAAACATAAAAGGGTCTGAGCAAAAGGCTTAATCCAGCCTCCTGGCTGCTCTTACAGAACCACGGGAACATACATTGATGAGATCAGAAGGTACGATCTGATGAAAGGAAAGATTGCCGTATGCAAAGTTGGCATTTAGGTTTTCTGGCTGTGTGCAGAAAGCTCTGAATGTCCAGGAATAGTTGCTTATTTGCTCACTTGTGAAGAAAAGAGGTTTCATGACGTCTGGAGGCTTGACTCGCTCTAACGAAAGTCCTCCGTCATTTACCCCTTTTTCCATCCTTTCTTTTTAATTTAATGTCAAAATGTTGTGTATATCTGATTTGTAACACAACAAATCAAACGCAATAATCCCCCATGAAAGCTGGTTTGGCTCCTTTTTGGAAGAACACAGGAATATTCATGCATTTAACTTCAGGACCTTCAGCTGCTTCAGCGTCGACCTGAAACAAGAACTAGGCTATCCACTTGAGGAGTCACAGTCTTTTCCTCAGGCTGTCTTTATCGTAGAGTTTGCTGTCCATTTTAATGAGTTTGCCATCAGAAAGCTGGTTTTCATTCCTCAGGCTAGTTGTGCATGTCTGCAGCTTTGCTGTCAGCCCCCCCATTCATTCAAATCCAGGAGCCACTCGGAGTGGGTGTTTCCTTTATTAACTTTTCTTTCAGGTTTTCACTCTCTATGTCAACTCCAAGCAATAACTTCTTTATTTAAGAGAGGCAGAATGGTAAAAACACTTAGAGGTGACAGTGAAACATAGAAAAGGTCCTTATTGTTCCACCAAAAGACAAACAAAGGCAGCTCTTCTGTAGGAAGCAGTTTATCCACTCTCTGGCCATTTTATTGGGTACACTTGTTCAGCCGCTCATTAATGCAGAGTTTTAATCAGCCAATCACATGTCAGCAACTCAATGCATTTAGACATATAGACATGGTCCAGATGATCTACTACAGTTCAAACCAGCATCAGAATGAGGAGGAACGGAGATTGAAGTGACCTTGAAGATGGTTGTTGGTGTCAGACGGACTGGTCTGAGGATTTCAGAAACTGCTGATCTGCTGTG
>NC_050515.1:29214958-29221571 GCF_002922805.2 Oryzias melastigma | reverse complement strand
AGGATCAGAATGAGGAGGAAAGGTGATTGAAGTGACCTTGAAGATGGTTGTTGGTGTCAGATGGGCTGGTCTGAGGATTTCAGAAACTGCTGATCTGCTGTGATTTTCACCCACAACCGTCTGTAGGGTTTACAGAGAATGGTCAGAATAAGAGAAAATATCCAGAGAGCTGCAGTTATTTGGGTGAAATGTCTTGTTGATGTCAGAGGAGAATGTCCAGACTGGATCCAGCTGATAGAAAGACAACAGGAACTGAAATGGTTACAATCGAGGTCTGCAGAAGAACATCTCTGAACACACAAGATGCAGATGAACTACAGCAGCAGAAGAACACACCAGGTATCACTGCTGTCAGCTACAGGAAACTGAAGCTACAATTCACACAGACTCACCAAAACTGGACAATAGAAGATGGAAGAACATTGTCTGGTCTGATGAGTCTCTATTTCTGCTACATTCAGATGGTCAGAATTTAACACCAACAACATGAAAACATGGATCATCCTGACTTGTATCAATGGTTCAGACTGGTGGTGGTGGTGTCATGGTGTGGGAGATATTCTCTTGGCACACTTTGGACCCCTCAGTACCAACTGATCATGGTTCCAACCCCACAGTCTACCAGAGTATTGTTCTGACCATGTCCATCCCTTTAAGACCACAGAGTTCCATCTTCTGATGCTACTTCCAGCAGGATAAGACTCCATGTCATAAACTGGAATCATCTCAGACTGGTTTCTAGAACGATGAGTTCACTGGACTCTAATGACCTCTACAGTCACCAGAACCCAATAGAACCTTTGGGATGTGGAGGAACAGGAGATGAGCATCATGGATGTTCAGTTAACAAATCTGCAGCAGCTGTGATGCTGTCATGTTGATATGGACCAAACTCTCTGAGGAATGTTTCCAGAACCTTGTAGAATCTATGGCACTGTGGCAAAGAGGGTGGTATGAAAAACACCACCATCCTGGAGGGATCCCTACTCCACGCTCAACCAAACCACCTGGCCTCAAGAAGGAGAGAGAAAGCAGGATGGCTGGTCTGGATGCTGAAGTGCTCGGTTTGATGAGGAAATAAAAATAAAGACTTTTGGAAAAAAGCAGACTTAGTCACCAATCACTTAGGTAGACGGTGCTGATAAACTTACCTGAGTGCCAGCACCCAGGAAGGAGGCGGGCCTGTATCAGATTCCCACCATTTTTATATCACTCCCAGAGTCGGAGTGATGAGAGGACTGAGGATTAAGGCTGAAGGCAAAAGGGGGTTTGACCTGGTGCTAGCAAGATGAAGTGTCCAGTGAGTGTAAAAGTCTGTATTATGCAGTATGCACTGGAACTTCAGTTAACATGGTGAGAACATGCTTCTAAATAAAAAAATAATTCTTGAAAGAAAGGGAAGTACATTTGACTGATCTCTGGAATGAGGTCTTCATGAGTTCCTCCAGCAGTGCTGCACAATGACTGGCTTTGAAAGCGTGCCTTGTTCAGGTTTGTTCAGGTTCATTGACTCTCTCTGAATTGTTTCTGTTTACTTAAACATGCAGAGAATCTAGGTGTGGCCAACTCAAAATAAAAACTGGTAACTGCTTGGTTTCTGTTGAAGCATGTCACAGGCAGCGTGTTGACATGTCTGACATGTGGCTGCTCTGCTTTCTCAGGGCCCATTCCCGCCGTGGCAAAGGGAACCCATGTGATCGTCCCTCTGGTGGAGGACCTGGAGGACAACCGCTGGGAGGCTGCAGTGGTGGAAAAGGACGACAAAAAAATCAAGCTGTCAGTGAACTCACCATCCACTGCTGTCATTGGCAGATACCAGCTCACTGTGGAAACAACATCTGCAAATGGTCAGGCTGTTTCCACACATGACCCTGCGAATGACATCTACATGCTGTTCAACCCCTGGAGTGAAGGTGAAGTCAGCTGATGAATTAAAGACAACGTCCTTGTTGTAACACAGTCCATGTTAAAGTTAACATGTGTTTGCATAATTAAACATATTTTGTGTTATTCTTTGTGAAAAATAAACACTAAGCAAAAAGATCAAATGACAGTGACAATGGAAAAGATGCCATTGTGTATGAGGTAAGATAGCTGTCAAAAAGAAACGTATTTATAAAGACAAAGTTGCATTCATAAATACAAAGTTGTGCACAACTTTGTATTTTTTTTTTACAGTTATCTTACCCCATAATTGTGCCACTGTCTGGTAGTATAACATGAGTCTATAATTCACAAGCTTTTCATCACAAGGTTCACATCACACCAACAAGCTCATCATGTAGAAACAGGTGGAAGATAAGATTCATGATGCGGACATTAGCGTTCCATCTATTTCAGCCAAGTTTCAAAGGATTGTCAAATGAACTCTAAAAGTTCGTTTATCTACTTACAGCACAGGTTCAGAGACGAGATCTGATCTTGTTCCGGTTTTGAGGCTCTTCCTGTTTGCTCTCTGTTAGATGACTCTGTCTTCCTGGATGCTGAAGAGGAGAGGCAGGAGTACGTCCTTAATGATGTCGGACGCATATATTATGGCACCGAAGATCAAATCGGAGAGAGAACATGGAACTATGGACAGGTAGGGCTGTGTTTGGTGAGCAGCAGCACAGAGCGCTACACCTCCTCACCCACCACTCTTCCCCGCCTGTCCTTCAGTTCGACAGCGGGATTCTGCCCGCTTGCCTCTACATCCTGGAAAAGAGCAAAACACTGAACTCTGGTTGGGGAGACCCGGTGAATGTGGTTCGAATCGTCTCTGCCATGGTGAGGATGCACCTTCATCTCCACGTTGTGGCCCTGTTCTGAGACATTCAAATGTTGTCCTTGGTATGTTTGCGTATTCAGTTTGAACTCTTCAAAGGAGGTCCTGATCAGGGATTCTTCCAGCACAATCAATCTGACAGCCTCCTCACGTGCATACTGAACATCTAGCACATTTGCTTCTTTCACTGTGTTGAACTATATTTGCCTTTTGTGGGTGTTCTGGAATATATACGTATCGTGACCATTTACTTGTTATAATCCTTACTGAAAAAAAACCAAAAAACTCTGGCCCTTTCAGATTAATATAATCACACATAATGTTCCAGTTTTTATTCCCTCTTTCATCTAATAAAGGAAAAAAAGAAAAGAAAAGTTTTACAAATTACATTTAAAGCAGTCTCTTCCTAAATAGCTCATCTCCAGTCGACTTCAAATGTACTGTTATGTTTGTTTGCTTTTTTTTCTTGTTTTTTTATTTTTGCTGCACCGAATAACTTCTTGTCACATCTTGAGAAAGGTTTTTTTATATTTTAGACTAGGGGCGTCAAACTCAACCTCACAGGGCAATAAAATCCCAAACGCACCTTTGAATCTTAAAAAGCGGGAATATTATTCCAGAATAAATCAACTTACACCTTTCAATATTTTACTCTACGTGAAAATATACTTAGTTAAAATTAAACAAGCTAGAAATGAGCACAAGATAACATCGGACCATTACCAACAATAAAATACAATGATCTGGAGGGCCGGACAGAATTACCTGGAGGGCTGGATCCGGCCCCCGGGCCTTGACTTTGACAAGTGTTTTAGACTCTGCATACCTATTTCTTCATATACCTTCTTTTGCCTGCTAAATGACAAAAATATAACTTCAGGGACTTTCAAGATACCATTGTTGTCTCGACTCAGTGATCAACCAACCACAGAGTAATGGTACAAAAACACGCAAACGTCATTTAGCTGTGGAGCAGGCCTCTTATCAGCTCAGAGATTTGATTGGACAGAAGAACAGGATGAGATGGGACTGAAAATCTTCTTTCCAACAAAGATGAGAAATTTGTCATAACTCAGTTTGGTGTATTAACCCTTTAACACCTGTGGCGTCACCGCTGAGGGTGAAACACAAAATCTTTTACATATTGTAACTTTTCAACCATTAACACTATGATTCCACCGCTTGCTCCTTCAGAATCTGCTGGAAGGATCGTATTAACAGCTGAAAAGTTACAGTAAATCAAAGAACACAAACACTGGAGCTCCGGGGGTAAAGGGTTAAAGTAATAAAAAACAATATTATGCCTTTTTTGTTTTCCAGGTCAACTCACCTGATGACTTTGGGGTTGTGTCAGGAAACTGGTCAGGAAACTATTCAGGAGGAACTTCTCCAACAGTTTGGAGTGGAAGTGTAGAAATACTGAAGCAATATCATGCAAGCAAAGGCTCACCTGTCAATTACGGCCAGTGTTGGGTATTTGCAGGTGTCACAACAACAGGTTGACAGATTTTTCTATGCATTTTGGTTCCTTTTTGGTTCATGTGTCCCACAGACCTATTGAACGCAACCATTTTGTGTTCCCTCAGTTATGCGGTGTTTGGGCATTCCCACTCGAACTGTGACGAATTTCAGCTCTGCTCATGACACAGACGTTTCCTTGACAACAGATGTGTACCTGGATGAGAACCTGGAGCCCTTAGACTCCATGAATGCTGATTCTGTTTGGTATGTCTTGTTTTTTTGGGACATGACTCTTCTCTTCAGGAAGACTGGGCTAACTCTGTGTTTGTTGACCTAAAGGAACTTCCATGTGTGGAACGACTGCTGGATGGCTCGTCCCGACTTGCCTCCGGGAAACGGAGGCTGGCAGGCTGTTGATTCCACACCTCAGGAGACGAGTAATGGCGTTTATCGCTGCGGTCCTGCTTCTCTCGCTGCTATCCGCAACGGCCAAGTCTACCTCAAATATGACTGCCCCTTTGTGTTTGCCGAGGTTTTTACTCAATTGTGTTTTGAGTTTAGTTTAGTGATGAGTAAGGTTAGGCACCGAGATTCAGTTCCAAGTAGTCAATCACTTCTGCTCTCTTCAGTATGTTGAAGGTCTAGCCAATCATTTGCTTTTCTTGCGATAGTGGGCGGGGTCATATAAGACCGCTGTCGGGGCAAACACACACAGCGCTTGAATGTCTGGCTACATTTCACAGCAGATCACAAAGTTTGATAGGAACTCAGCTTTAGGCACGTGACGATTTCAGTGATCCGATCAGGAGATAAAATACTAATAAAATATATGTGTTTTTGTCCTGTCACAGCGCGGCGGTTCTCTGGCTGCAGCCAGCCTGCAGGACTTCAGCGGAGCTTGCTCAATACGCCGGCAGACAGAGAGTCGCTGCAGGGAGCAGGAGCAGCCTGCTCGTGTCTCCTGAACTGAGATGTTTTACTTATTTTCGTCGAGACAATAATAAAAAAACGTCCCTTTTTTCCCCCCTCTGGAATCTGGGACAGCCTTTAAACTCAGTCACAGAGACACAGAAACACTGGATCCAGCTGTCATCCAGACATAACAGTCGGCACGTCAAAAAGCAGCGACACCCAAAACATCCATTTTTGACGCGGAGGTCTTAACCATGCATCAATATGTGATGACTTGGGAATTAAAATGTGTTGATTTGGGAAGATGGAGGCATTATTTTTTATTTCTGAAGAACTGAAATTGGCACTGAATAGAAACCAAAACCGAAACAAACGAACCGCTTTGGCACTGGAACTGAATAAAACCCAATCGGTGCTCAACCCTAGAATGAAACCACCCATTAGTTTCTGCCTGAAAATGTATTCTTATTCTTGCTGCTTTTGACAAACCTGCAGGTGAACAGCGATAAAATTTACTGGCAAAAGAATGCAGATGGGACCTTCAGTAAAATCTACAGTGAGAAGAATGTTGTTGGTCACAGCATCAGCACTAAGGCTGTGGGCTCAGATGAGCGCGATGATATCACATACATGTACAAACATGCTGAAGGTATTGGAAACTTGATCTCTTACAGGAATCTGTGTCATCCCCTTTATTGAACTAGCATCTCTGTTCATCCTTAGGCTCTGAGGAGGAGCGCATCGCCGTGGAAACGGCCTGTCGCTATGGCTCCAAAGCAGACACTTATGCATCTCCCACTGCAGAAGACATCTCTATAAAAGTGGTCATGGAGGGAGATGGTCCCAAAATGGGGAGCGATGCAGAGCTTAGCATCAAGTTAAGCAACAATAGCTCCAAAAAGCGTAATGTAACCCTCCATAGCCAGCTGGCAGTCATGTACTATACTGGAGTCTACAAAGCCACTGTCCAGAAGGACAAAGTAGATGTGGAATTGCTACCCAACGAGGGTAAGAGTCCTTGCACTGAAGGCTGAAACCAGCCTAGCTCAGTTTAGCTTTTCTTCCACTTCACTTTTTTTTTCTCAAATGCTGTGACCTACAGAGACTACCTTGGAATGGGCCTTGATTTACAACACATACAAAGAGCAGCTGGTGGATCAGGCAGCCCTGATGTTGACCCTGTCAGGCAGGGTCAAAGAAACTCAGCAGGTGTTGGCCACTCAGTTTAGTTTCCGCCTCAGAACCCCAGACCTAGTCATAAAGGTAGGAAACGTCATACATCTGCAACACATTACTGTGCTTTGATCCGTTTCTGGCCTGACCTTGTCCTCCGTCTGTTCTGCCACTACAGCCGATTGGGAAAGCTGTGGTTGGAAAGAAGATGGCAGTGGAGATTTCATTCACAAACCCACTACCACAGGTGCTAAAAGCTGTAGCGTTCAATATGGAAGGCATTGGTCTTCTACCTGCACGAAA
>NC_050515.1:29194164-29214910 GCF_002922805.2 Oryzias melastigma | reverse complement strand
GATCGCAGGACTAAATATCGCGATATATCGCAATATCGATATTTTGGCACACCCCTAGTGTGAATGCTGTAAGCTGAAATTGGCCACTGAAGATGCTAGTGCTGATAGCTGAAGATGCTGAAATTGATAACTTGATAACTAAAAATGCTGAAGGTGATAGCTTGCTAAAATATGAACCAAATACCAAATTAGCCTAAAAACTGATCAAATGTCTAATTTAGTCAAAACAGCTAGCATAACGCTAAAATATTAGCTAAACTCAAAACTAGCTTAAAAATCTAAAAAAAGCCTAAACTAGCCAAAATTCAGCTAGCATGTAGCTGAAATATTATCTAAACTTCGAAATAGCCAAAGAATCTAATAAAAAGCATGAATTAGCCAAAACAGCTAACATGTAGCTGAAATATTAACTAGACTCCTAAATGGCATAAAAAACCTTATTAAATGCCAAAACAATCAAACCACAGAATTCACACAACAATTGTGTGAATGCTGTGGAGCATTCACACAATAGCGATCCAAGTTGTTGCTGTTTTCCAGCTGTTTTGGCTACTTTAGGCTTTTTATTCAGTTTTAAGGGTAATTTTGAATGTTGCTAATACTTTAGCTGTATGCTAGCTGTTTGGGCTAAATTAAACACTTTACTAGTTTTTAGGCTAATTTGGTATTTATATTTTGGCAAACTATCAGCTTCAGTGTTTTTAGCTATCAGATTCAGCATCTTCAGCTTTCAGCACTAGCTTCTTCAGCTGCCGCATTCAGCTTACAACATTCACACTAGCATTATTGGTGTCAATGCTATATATCTAATTTTATGTTTTTTGTTTTTGCTTTTCTATCGTAACTGATCTCCTCCTGTACATCTCCAGAGATATTGGCAGCCAAGCCTCCATCACTGTCACAGAGCACTTCACCCCTACACTTGCTGGACCAAGGAAATTGGTGGCTTCTTTGGACTGCAGGCAGCTCACACAGGTTCATGGTGTTAGTGACATCCTGGTGGAGGCCTGAAGCAGCAAAACTCCAGAGTGATTCACAAAAAAAACACTTTGATGCTGCAAACTGTGGGAAGACTTTAAAATATTAAAAATTACCTTTGAATTGACAAGATGTTGTAATACTGAGCTAACTTTGCACTAAACCGAGAAAATATTGAAGTGTAGAGAAAACAAGTGTTGCTACTTTTGTGTTTTATTAGTGTTAAACTGAATCCTTTCTTCAAAGTGGTTGGAGATGATGTTACCATACGGAATGAAGTAAAGCTGTTTGCTGTGGGCAAACTGTTGCTGTCGTAGCTTCAAGAAATGAGCAAATGAAGACACAACCGAAATGAATATCACGAATCCTATTTATTTAAAATATGCACATTTTATTTGACATACATTGCTTAACGAATGGTATTTTTTTATGTTGATTCATTGATGAATAAATATTGTGAGATTATAACTTGTGGATCTTAAAGTTTTTGTTTGAGTGAATGATTAGCAGTTGAAAGAAAACTTCATTCAGTAAAAGATGAGGAATACTCAGATTGTCAAATGTCATTTGGTGAGGGGGACCTGACTCAGACCAGATGATGCCCAGACATCGTTAGAAGGGGAAATTCCACAAGTTTTCAAAATTTTTACAGATTTTGTAAAAAACTTTTTAATGTGAACAAAAGATGAGTTTTAATTGATAATAGCAAGTGTTTAAATTTGTGAAACTGTTGACCCTTTACACCAGAGCTTTATCTCCAGCATCTACATTTCTTCGACTACCAAAGCTTTTCAACCCTCAATGTAATCAGGTTATGCTTCGGCGTGGAGAAAAGCGGCTTTGAGCCGCAATGCAACACTGTATTAGTCATGTGTTGCTTACCGGCACAAAGCCGCTCTTCCCTGTGGATCAGCTGATTCACGCTGATGGCGTAAAGTGGAACGGTATGTCAAAGAGCATCATGGGTTGTGACAGAGATACCTATGGTCTTTAAGGTTTAAAGCCTGAAAAAGCACAACTTTTAGGGTCTCCAGTTAATCTAGTCTTCTTTGACAAAAATCGTTTTTTTAGTATTAAAATGGGAGGATCAGCCTTTGTTTCCAGATTTCTGGTTTCTACTGGCCTCCATCCGGTCTGCAGCCAGATCCTCTTGGTCCTGGTTTCCTGCACATATTCATCCTCAAACTTTTCATGGCAGTTCATCAAATGATCTGAGTGTCATTCACAACATTTGAACCTTTATTTTATCAACTGAACAACTCCTTTTAAAACACACACACCTAGGTACCCTTTTAGAGATGCCAATCAACCATGTGTTGTTTTTGGGCTGAAGGAGGAAAGGCATACATTCAAACTCTACACAGAAAGGTCTCAGCTAGGATCTGAACCACGACCCTCTTCATGTGAGGCCAGAGTGCTAACTATTCCAGCGTGCAGCTGCTCCTTTAGCCTTTTGTTTATCAATCAATGTTCACTTTATTTATATGCCACATTAGAATGACTGAAGTCAAACAATATATTAAAGTCAAAGTATTTAACTGTAAATAAAAAGTAACATTCTAAAATAAAATATGTAACAGTTCAATAATAACACAGTTAAAAAAATAAAACACACTAGCAGAGCAGAGTCTCATGCTGTGTCAAAAGTCTGGCCATAAAAATATCTTTTAAGACGTTTATTTTTAAAATGGACAGTGAGGATGTCTACTGAAAGGCAAAGCCTTCCACAGCTTTGGTGCAAAGACTGAAAACACTGGTTCCTCTCTGAGTTTCATCTTGGACCTCGGTACCTCCAGGAGAAGCTGATCAGCTGACCTGACCTTAAATGTATATATATTTTAACTTGTCCTGTCCAACAGCTGTTGACCTTAAATATTTCAAAACAAAAGAATCTTAAAGTGAATTCTAAAAGGGACCTCCAGGATGGGGGGTGTAGTCTCTCTTTCTTGTTTGTTTTACCTGTGTGTGTTTTCTCTGTTTCGTTGGAAAGTGACCTCGAGAGGCTTGAAAGGCGCTTTTAAATAAAATGTATTATTATTTCTTTCACACTCCCACCAGAACATGAGCAGCAGCGTTCTGGACCAGCTGGAGACACGAGAAGAACGACTTACGAAATAAAATAAATCACTGTCCCAGAGCCAAGACGAGGGAGGTTTGAGGAAAACAAAAGAGGTTCTAAAACAGAGCCCTGTGGAACCCCAAACAACAGCTGAAGAATCAGATAATGAAAAGCTCACACATACATTACCGTGAGCCAATTAAGATAAGAGCCCGCACCACAAACCCGCGCTAAACCTTTTAGCCTGCACAGCAGAGGAGTTTGTGGTCGACTGTTTCAAATGCCGCAGACAGATCCAGCAGAATAATAACAGAGTTCCCATCATAATACATGGAAGATATTGTTAAAAACCCTCAACAGAGCAGACGTGCTGGGTTTTAAAGTGTAGAACATTGAAATGTAGAATCTAATTCAAACATACAGTCAGGCGATTAAGTATTTAATCATTCTGTGATTTTGCAGGTTCTAAAAAAAAAAAAACATCCCCTAGCAGGATGTTACCACCCCCATGCTTCACAGTAGGGATGGTGTTCTTGGGACGGTTCTCATCATTCTTCTTTCTCCAAACACGGCAAGTGGAATTCAGACCAAAAATGTCTATTTTGGTTTCATCTGATCACATGATTTTCTCCCATAATTCCTCTGGATCACACAAATGATCGTTGTCAAACTCAAGACGGGTCTGGACATGTGCTGGTTTAAGCAGGGGAACCTTCCACGCCATGCATGAATCTAAACCATGATGTCTTAGTGTATTTCCAACAGTAACCATGGAAACGATGGTCCCAGCTCTTCTCGGGTCATTGACCAGCTTCTCCTCTACAGCCCTCTTCAGACATGTGGAGGTCTCTGGTGTCTTTGGTCTTGCCCATGTTAGTAGTCAAGTCTTACTTACTGTATGGGGTGGACAGGTGTCTTTATACAGCTGACCACATCAAACAGGTGTCTTAAACTTAGGATAATTGGAGTGGAGGCGGACTATTTAAAGGTGGACTAACAGGTGTTTGAAGGTCAGAATTCTAGCTGATAGACAGGCATTCAAATACCTATTGGCAGCAGTAGCATACAAATAAATTATTTTAAAAATCATACAATGTGAAATCCAGGTTGTTGTTTTTTTAGATTCTGTCTTTCACAGTGGAAATGCAGCTAAGATGAAAATGTCAGATCCCTCCATGATCTTTAAGTGGGAGAACTTGCAAAATCACAGCATGTTCAATATGTAAAACATATTAAGACAAAATATTCCTCTGTTGTATAATAAAATAGGCCATCAATTGCTGCAACACATATAAAAAATTATAATTTGACTTGTTCCGTAGTATTTGTTTATTTGTAATATAAGTAATGCTGGGATTGTGTATAATGTAACAAAAGACTGGCTGGAATCTGCAATTTACCTTTTCATTATTTTTTTTCCTTTTTAGCCCTAAAAATGAATAATTTAAATAAGATGTCCTAGCCATTATCTGAAAGAAAACATCATTCATTTGAAAATGCAGCATTCCAGTGACTGATTGTGACTGTTTGGCTCTTTTGCAGCAGAATTTGCAGCCATGTCTTAACTGTGAGTGGGAGGAAAGTAAAAAATAAAATAAAAGACTGGGGGTACGCTATACTTATTTTGATGTGTCCATCACTTGTCAGGAGCAGCCAAATGCGTATAGTACCAAACACCCACATATGGACTAAAATGTATCTTACCTTATTCTTCACATGGAGACAAGTTCACACCAATGTAAAGCTCATATAAACTTATCTGTAAATAAAACATAAGTTATAGGTATCAAAAATGTATTGGCCCATGTGTCTTCCCTCAGAGCTACAGTCTCAAGTCCACATGTGAGGAAGTTCTCATTTCCCACACAAAGACAACGTTCTCCAACCTCACACTCCTCATTTGCAGTCCCGGCTTTTCTTCTCTTACTCATTTACATATCTGTCAGGCACATTTGCGTAATGCCTATTTTTTGTCCAATTCAGTTGACCTCAAACTAAAAGGTCCCTTTGCACAGCTCTTTGTTTCACTGCGGCTGAGTTAGAAATCAACACAAGCAGCAGACACCACGAGAGGAGGTGCATGAAAGAATCCCAGCTGGCTGCAGCTAACTGCTGTAAGCAAGCTGACATCAAAGGAGGATTGTGGCATAACTGTGGACAGAGCAAGAGAAAAAAAACACATTTTCAAATCATTCTTTGTTTTTCTGAGAATACTATTAAATTGGCAGAGCTGAGTTTTAATAGTGATGGAGCCAACAGAAAGCAAGATTAGGCTAGGAAGGCTTAAAAAACACAATCAGGCCTTCAAGTGATTTGTGTTAGAAATCAACAATGTTTTTTACGTTATTGACTAATGATAATTTTTCAAAATAACTGTTGTGATGAAGCAATGTTTAAAAAAATACATTTTCAAAATGTGTTTTATTGCTAAAAACATCTTTCCTAAGTCAAGGAAAACAGATGAAGTTCTATGGAGCTAAATCAGCGTCAATATTATCTGAAGCCGAAATAAAATATTTTGAAACAAATATTAGTGTTTGGCTGAAAAAAATGTAAAACGTCCAAAACTTTTTACTATTCTATAATAAACTTTTTATAAACTATTTTCAGTTTCAAATGTTCTGTTTTTTTAGGTTTCAAAACTCAAAATTTCAATTTCAAAACTTATTTTTCAGTTTCAAATATTTTTTTTCACTTTCAACTCTTTTTTTCGTTTTCGATTCTTAAAGTTTCAGTTTCAGAACTTTTGGCCCTGTTGTGGCGCGTTGGGGCGGGGCTAACACAAAGGACCAATTAAAATCGATGAGGATAGTAACTTCAGTCACAATGTTTTCAAAAAATGTGTTCTTCTACATAATGTGAGTTATTAGAGATGATTTTCACCAGTTATTGCATCGTATTTTGATATCATCGATATTGTAAGCCGTGTATCGCGTATCGCATCATGAGGTATCCAGTGATTCCCAGCCCTAGTGTGCATGTGTTGACGCGTGTGTGTGTTTGGGGGAGTTTGAGGGCTCTGTATGGGTTCTATATGAGTGAGCAATGTCTTGTTCTTTGTTTTTAAAATGATTATGTTTTTATGTAAATAACTTTGAGTGAAATTGGTTTTGGAAAAGTGGTATAAAAATAAAGTTTGATTTGATTCAAAGAGCTTGCTGACTCTTCTTGATTTGCTAAATGTTTCAACTAAATAAATGTGTATCTGGCAAACAGCATGTGACCACTGAGTGACAGGCATTACAAGTTATTTTGATCCAGTAACAGCCACAGACCAACTCCATGAGCATCACATCCCTGATCCAGATGAATGTGTCTCTGTGACGGCCTGGATCAGTGAGATCAGTCAGAAAAGTTTGTCTTGCTTTTTGCCAAATGTTAGCAATTAAAAAAAACGGAAAAAAACAACTCACACCTAAAATCAAATTAGGTGAAATTTGAGTTGATTTTTTAATGCTAAAATGACAACTCTAGACCAAAAGTTCTGATGATACCTGAACCAGCAGATTCTGACTTGGTCCACTCACCACAAAAAATCAAAGGCAGAAAAGCTACACATCATCTCAGCAGGATGAAGCTCTCGTCTCTGACTCGCAGTGCTGTGCACTCAGAAGAGTTTCCCCTCCAGAGACACACAACCGTTTGGTGTTTGGAACAATGACGTCTCATGTTAAGGTGTCCAGTCACTGATAAGAACATTCTTATTTTCTATGAGCCTTTAGATATTTTCTGTTGTAATTCATGTTTGACAGAGATGACGTGAATGGTGTCAATTCACAGAAACAAAAAAAGCTTCCATTTCTGAAGCCTCAAGAAAAGCACTTGGCAAAAGTCTGGTCAATAAATGAACTCAGCTCTCCATCACCATCAAGCCTAACAAGTTCTAAAATAGGGCTCAGATTGAATAAAAATATGTCTCTTAAAACTGAGCTCTTTGCAGAGAGTAATCTTATTGGACATGCTGTCAAAGCCAAGCAGCAATGAGTGTTAAATAGTTATAAACAGTGTCAAACTGCTGGCAGTGAATCAAGCAGTCACAAATTGATTCTGCCACTCATCTTACACAGAAATGTTCTGTGGCTCTTTCTGCATGGGAATCAGCTCTGCGTGATGTCGTCTTTGATGAAGGTTTCTGCTTGCGTTTGATGTTGAGAGCTCAGCATTATGTGGCGGCTGACTTACAAGCATTTGGCTTGTTTCATAACTTCTGTATTGATTGAAAATGAGAAACTGTTGTGTGTCACTTGAGCTGGATAATATCTGTCTAGTTTGGATCTTTGAGGACGGGCAGCAGTCTGTGTTTTTGATGTGTTGCGCGTGCAGAAGCTCTGTGAGAGGAGGAACAATAAAAGACAGATTGTTCAGACTTTGATCCAGCCTGATTCCCTTGTTGTTCATTATAGTGATGAAGCTCATTTGTTTGTCTGATGTTTCTTTAGAGCTTCGCCATACTCATGTTTCTGTGTACAACAGTGGCACTTTGTTTGGTAAATTCACAGAAACTTGTTATCTCTGGTGAAGGAGCTTTTTCATTGGATGTAAACTCAAACCTTGTTGGCATTTCATATCTCAATGCAGTTTATCAGCTTTACATAAAAGACTTCACCTCTTTAAAGCTGCTGTTAAAACGCTGTCTGATCCCTGTCTGGACACACAGCGTCTCTGGAAAGATCAGCAAATCTGATGCTATGAAATGATCTTATTTACTCCAAATTACAGGATTTTTATCAAACATTGTATCATTTTATCAAACATTTCTCCCTGATGAAATATGTTCGTTCATAGTTAAATTTAAGGTAAAAAAATCTGACATGAAAAAGGCACAGATTTTTGAGTTATTTTTTTATGTTTTTAATTAAAAATAAAATGTATTTTTACATTAAATTAGTGGTGCATCAAACTGTTAAAAAGAAAAAAAGGAATATGTAACCATTGCAATTTAGCACCCCCTCCACCAGATGGCTCCCTAGGCAGCCGCCTATGCCCAGGGCTGGCCCTGTTGAACGAGCAACATTTTTTTCTTCTTTAAAAGAAATGATAATCTTCATCTTGTTTTCTTTAGAAGATAGAAACTATCAGCGGTCTTTTTATTCACTGACTCAGAGCTTTTTAGTAGTGCTGGGTATCAATTATAATTTCCAGAAACGATTTGATTCGATTCACAATAGCCTGAATCGATTTTTTTTTTTTTTCTTTTGATTCTTCAATTTAATTCAATTTTGAGTTTACACATTTAGATACATTTGTTAAGAAATACATGAAAAATCTACTATATGATTTGAATATATTTATAATAATCTGATCCAGATCACACCCTGTAAATGTATCAGTGAAATATTGAGATTGTTAAAATAAAGGAGAAGTTCTTACAAAAATGTTCTATCATTCACATTGGAAACATTGTTCTGCTTCTCCTGACGTTTAAATTGATTTAAACTGGACTGCTGGACTGGACTGCTTGTAGCTCCTAGAATTTCTAAAAGTACAGTTGGAGGTAGAACCTTCAGCCATCAAGCCCCTGTTCTATGGAATAAGCTCCCAGCTCATGTCAGAGAGGCCAGCACAGTTTCTACCTTCAAAACTAGCCTTAAAACATTCCTCTTTGGACAGGCGTTCTGCCAGGCTAGCTAGTAATCAGAGAATATTCCCTCTCCTGTGGTCCTTGTGCGGCTAGATTAATATTGATACGTTTAAATTTAATTTTAGATTTTCCCACTCTCCTCTGGAGAGCGGGAGAGATTTCAGATCCCTGGTGGATCGCCCACGCTCCCACTCTTGGCCGTGGACCACGCCCCCGACACCATCCTGCATCTCTGAGTGAGAGTGATTCCTGCTGGGTCGTCTGTCCTCCTGCTCCTGGTCATGGACTGCACTTCTGCTTCATCTTGATTATGGACTTCATCATCACTCCTCCCTCAGCTCCATCTGAATGAACTCTTTTAGATACGTAGTTGTAGAAACTAATTTTTCTTTAACTGTTCTGGTATCTCCTGTCCGTCCTGGGATGGGATCTCTCCCTCATGTGGGAATCCCTAAGGTTTCTTCTTTTTTTCCTGACTCAGGTTTTTTAGGAGTTTTTCTGTACCGGGAGGGAGGGTCTAAGGGCAGGGATAACCAGTTTATTTAGTCTGTTTAGTTTTTAACAATTGTTTATATTTTGAAGCCCAATGAGGCAAATTCCTTTGTGATTTTGGGCTATATAAATAAAATTGAATTGAAAAATTGAATTGATTCTGTGGGGTTTGGGGCTGGGTTTAGTCGTGTTTTGTTTTCACCTCCTTTTGTTTCAAGTGTGTTGATTCCTTTCCTTTTCCACCTGGTTCTCTTGGTCTCCTAATCGGTGTAGCTGTGTTTGATTGTATGGTTCAGTTTAAAAGCTGCGTGTTCCCCTCCACTTGTTGCCAGATTGTCTTGTGTGCTGTCTCGAGTACCACGAGCCTTACAGCTTCTGAAAGACTTAACAAAAGAAAGAAAAGGAATAAACATTATTCTTCTGCGAACAACCTGCTTCTGCGTTTGGGTCCACACCCGGATCCTGACAGATTCAAAACGATTAATTGATTTCATTAACCCAGCCCTACTTTTTAGGCCCTCTAAAGTTGACAGATCAGTCTGCAGAGGGAGTCCAACCCTAGGACCAACCAGGGCCTGAGGATGCTCAGAACTCCTGGATGGTGGTGTGCGGCTTGTCTGGGGCTGGGGGACTCTCCGGCGGAGTGGGCCCTGTGCTAGAACCTCCAGCTGGACTTAAACAATAAGATTGACAAAGAGGATGTGACGTCACCCATAGAAAACACCTTACCTCTGAAGCCAATTCAGTCGCCATTGTTCCGCATTACGGGTGCTACCATTTGGAGCCAGAACACAGTGATTGGTTTGAATTATCTGAGTCACGCTTCCAGAGTAACTACAGTCACCAATCATGAGTGAGCTCAGTGTTTATGTTGTTTGATTTACTGTAACTTTCAAGCGTGAACACAATCAACGTAATTCCAGTAGATTGTGAAGGAGAAAAGTGGCTGGTTGAGCTTTTCTCCTTCACAATCTACTGGAATTATTGTGATAACGGTTGAAAAGTTACAGTATGTTGAAGATTTTGCGTTTAAGCGTCACTCTGGGTGAAAGGGTTAAAAAAATTATGTTTTTCATTTTTTCATTAGTTTGGACCACGTGGCACATCAAGCAAAACAATCAGAAAGGTCTTCATTTATTTAACTTTACTAATTTTACTTTATTTAACTCATTCATAAACAACTGAGGCAAAGTTTTCATAACTCCACCAGGCTCCTGACTACAGTACCCACAATGCTTTGACAGTCCTATGACTTCTTAGTTTGACCAAAGTCGGGCTAAAACGACAGATTTTGGAGCACCGTTTACCTCAGAAAATCAACTGGATGTCTTTTAGGATAACCAGATTGATGCTGAAGGAGGATCTTCTTTTTTGAGATAAATCCAGGAATTTTTAATGTGATTTATGATCTGAAAAATGGGGCAAGGGTTACTTAGTAAGCTCTGATTTAATTTGGTTTTGTTAGATTGATCACAATTGGTAAAATTATTATTATTATTTTAGTTTTTACAATTAAACTATTTGTCCTTTTTAATGACTGCTGACATCATGCGCACATTTTCTGCATCGAGACAATTCTATAAGGTACAGTATGTATTATATTTAGGAAGAAAGTCACATGATTCTCTTTGAAGAGTTATTCTTATTTTTTAAAAAGGGCTAATTTCTCCATATGTCATGGACCAGAGTCTTTTCTTTAATTTAGTTTTCTGGACATTTGCATGGTGTTGCTTTTGTGTTTTGTTATAGTGCATGTTTTTTGTTTATTTTTGTAGTGAATTTCTTTGTATTGTTTGTGGTGTATTTTGTTTATAGTTTTGGAGACTCTGGTCACGGACATTAGGTTGATGGGCCCCAGCTGCGAGGAACCAACCCGCTCACGGAGCTGAAGGACACGCCCATGGAAAGCGGCAGGTGAAAGCAGCCAAAAAGGAGCAGCTTGGGGCAAGGAGGGGGGCCATACGGAGACGTCACTCGGGAGAAGGCGGGAAGTATAGCTGCAGACGGAGGTGCAGCCGATCAGCTGATTACCCCGAGAAGGCGCTGATTGCGAGAGCTGCCGTGGACGGGGGAGAACACGCCGGCAGACCTGAGCCGCGCACGCAACCACCGCATCGGCAGGGTTTGATCCCTGCCGCATGTGACCCCGTCCGGAGGTTCGAGGGCGAACCCGACCATCCGCCGTACAAAAGAGGCGCAAACGACGTTCTCCGGACCCGCCGCGACCCTCCGGCTCTCAACAGACTTGTCTTTCGGCTGTCCGGGACTTTTAGTATTTGTTTTTTAAATTGTTCTTAAATTTGTTTTACTTCCCTTTATAGCCTTTTAAATTAGCTGATGGCTTTTTAGATAAATATTTTATAGCCTACATATTTTTTGATCTTAATGCTCTCTGGTACGAACCAATGTGGATTCAAAGAAACTAAAATTCAGCCACCTCCCGTGTTGAATTTGATTGGCTTTTATCTTGTACCCCCCTTTGACACATATGCTTGTGTTTAATATAGGCCAAAAAGCAACAGTTCGTTTATATTTATCAAAATGGTATCAATAGCATAAATCTAATTTTACTAAGGGTGAAGGAAGACTCCGTAGCTCAGTCAGAAAATGACCTGAATGGCTCTAGGAGTCTTAATGGTTGCAGAGAACAAGGCAAGCAAAGCATCAGGAAAAGTGGTGTAAAGAACAGCACATTGGCCATCAAAACACCACTTTTTACACACGTTTCAAATTACGCCATCTTGTGTTATCCTAAGAGAAAAAGTGGCGTTTTGTCATGTTTAAAGCGCACATCCAAAACTGGAAGATGTACGGTATTCCGCATCTAAAATGAAAGTTTTTTGCTGATCACCACCAGTTCAGTGGAGAAATTGAGTGTTGGTGTTAGACTGGGGCGGAGCTGTTAGAGCAGACTCTTCCTGAAAGGGGTGGTCTCACTCTGTGACATCAGATCGTCAGAACCCGCTCGTTTTCGTGATTATGGGAGGGGCTGCTGTTGAGAGTTCAAGTTTTTAGAGGATTACTCAGAAATGTGTGAATGGATCAAAACACTGCTTCGGAGTTCTTTATAGTGAAGAATGAACAGAACTCACTTAAAACCTCACCTTTCTTCATGGTATGGCTCCTTTAAAGTCATGTCAGTTCAGACGTTGATCTAACTTCCATCTGCTTTTGCTTTTTGTTTGGTTTGATGGATTTTGTTCTCATTCTCTTCAGTGCTATGAAGACTTTTGGAGCTAGAAATATTGTATTATCTTAAAGCATCAGTGCTCTTTTTACAAAAAAACTGATGAGGATATTTTCAAATGATATTTTTGCGATGGATTTGTTTAAAAATGTTTTTGTGGTGACTGCTGCTGCAAGGACTAAGATAACGAGGAGTTACATACAGTAGATATTTTATTCTACTGTAAATGTTTTCTCATGTATAATCTGGTGAAACGCCAACGATCAACAGCAAACATCTGTTATATCCTGGAAAAAACTTGTTTTGTGTTCTTGCACATCGCACAGCAGGCAGCAGTTTACACCGAATAGTAAAGTCCAAATAAACAACTAGTTAAAAGGTTGAAAGAATAAAACAGGGGAAAAAAACCTATTAGAGATATTATGGGATGTTCAGGAACAATTCCCTTTGGTTTAAACCGACCAATCAGAAGCCAGCTTTAAACCGACCAATCAAGAACCAGCTTTAAACCAACCAATCAGGAGCCAGTTTTAAACTTTCCAATCAGGAGCCAGCTTAAAACCAACGAATCAAAAGCCAGTTTTAAACTTTCCAATCAGGAGCCAGCTTTAAACCAACCAATCAAGAGCCAGTTTTAAACTTTCCAATCAGGAGCCAGCTTTGAACCGACCAATCAGGAGCCAGGACCGGATAATCAGGAGCCAGCTTTAAACCGACCAATCAGGAGCCAGCTTTAAACCGGCCAATCAAGAGCCAGCTTTAAACTAACCAATCAGGAGCCAGCTTTAAACCAGCCAATCAGGACTAAGCTTTAAACCGGCCAATCAGGAGCCAGCTTTAAACCAACCAATCAGCAGCGAGGTTTTAACCAGCCAAGCAGGAGCCAGCTTTCAACCGGCCAATCAGGGCTAAGCTTTAAATCAGCCAATCAGGAGCCAGCTTTGGAAGAAGGAGGAAGAAGGAGAGGAGGAAGGTGGGTTCGTAGGGAGACAGAGAAGAGGAAAGTCACTAGTGTTGGACTGAGAGTTGGGACTTTGAATGTTGGAACTATGACAGGAAAGGGTAGAGAGTTAGTGGACATGATGCAGAGGAGAAAGGTAGACATACTGTGTGTCCAGGAGACCAGGTGGAAAGGTAGCAAGGCTAGAAGTTTAGGAGCAGGGTTCAAGTTGTTCTATCATGGTGGAGATGGGAAGAGAAATGGAGTAGGAGTTATCCTAAAGGAGGAGTTTGTTAGGAGTGTTGTGGAGGTAAAAAGAGTGTCAGATAGAGTGATGAGTCTGAAGATAGAAATGGAGGGTGTGATGTTCAATGTTGTTAGTGGGTATGCCCCACAGGTAGGATGTGAGCTGGAAGAGAAGGAGAAGTTCTGGTTGGATCTTGATGAAGTGATGATGAGCATCCCTGGAAATGAGAGAGTTGTCATTGGTGCAGATTTCAATGGTCATGTTGGTGCAGGAAACCGAGGTGATGAGGAGGTGATGGGCAGGTTTGGTATCCAGGAGAGGAATGTAGAAGGACAGATGGTGGTGGATTTTGCAAAAAAGATGGAAATGGCGATAGTGAATACATTCTTTGAGAAGAGACAGGAACATAGAGTGACCTATAAGAGCGGAGGTAGAAGCACACAGATAGACTACATCTTGTGTAGACGGTGTAATCTGAAGGAGATCAGTGACTGTAAAGTAGTGGTTGGTGAGAGTGTTTCCAGACAGCACAGGATGGTGGTGTGTAGAATGACTCTGGTGGTGAAGAAGATGAAGAAAGAGAGGGCAAAGGCAGAGAAGAGGACAAACTGGTGGAAGCTGAAAAAAGAAGATTGTTGCATGACTTTTAAGAAACAGTTGAAACAGGCTCTGGGTGGTCAGGAGGTACTCCCAGATGACTGGATAACTACAGCTAATGTGATCAGGGAGACAGGTAGGAGTGTACTTGGTGTGTCATCAGGAAAGAGAGTTGATAAGGAGACTTGGTGGTGGAATGAGGAGGTGCAGGAGTGTATACGGAGTAAGAGACTAGCTAAGAAGAAGTGGGACACTGAGAGGACTGAGGAGAGTAGACAGGAGTACAGGGAGATGCAGCGTAAGGTGAAAGTAGAGGTGTCAAAGGCCAAACAAAGAGCTTATGATGACTTGTACGCTAGGTTGGGTAGTAAGGAGGGAGAGACTGACCTGTACAGATTAGCAAGGCAGAGAGATCGAGATGGGAAGGACATGCAGCAGGTTAGGGTGATCAAGGATAGGAATGGTAATGTGGTGACAGGTGTCAGTGGTGTAATGGAAAGATGGAAAGAATACTTTGAAGAGTTGATGAATGAAGAGAATGAGAGAGAACAAAGAGTAGAAGAGGTGACGGTTGTGGAGCAGGAAGTAAGAAAGATTAGTAAAGGTGAAGTGAGAGGGGCTTTGAAGAGGATGAAGAGTGGAAAGGCTCTTGGTCCTGATGATATACCTGTGGAGGTATGGAAGTGTCTAGGAGAGATGGCAGTGGAGTTTTTGACCGGGTTGTTCAACAGGATCTTAGGTGGTGAGAAGATGCCTGAGGAATGGAGGAGAAGTGTGATGGTGCCCATTTTTAAGAATAAGGGAGATGTGCAGAGTTGTGGTAACTACAGAGGAATAAAGCTGATGAGCCATACAATGAAGGTGTGGGAAAGAGTAGTGGAAGCCAGACTAAGAGCAGAAGTGAACATTTGTGAGCAGCAGTATGGTTTCATGCCAAGAAAGAGCACTACAGATGCAACATTTGCTTTGAGGATGTTGATAGAGAAGTACAGAGAAGGTCAGAGAGAGCTCCACTGTGTCTTTGTAGATCTGGAGAAAGCTTATGACAGAGTGCCCAGAGAGGAACTATGGTATTGTATGAGGAAGTCTGGAGTGACAGAGAAGTATGTCCGAGCAGTGCAGGACATGTATGAGGGCTGTAAGACAGTGGTGAGGTGTGCTGTAGGGGTGACAGAGGAGTTCAAGGTGGAGGTGGGATTACATCAGGGATCAGCTCTGAGCCCCTTCCTGTTTGCAATGGTGATGGACAGACTGACGGATGAGGTTAGACAGGAATCACCATGGACTATGATGTTTGCAGATGATATTGTGATTTGTAGTGAGAGCAGGGAACAGGTGGAGGTGGAGTTAGAGAGGTGGAGGTTTGCCCTGGAAAGGAGAGGAATGAAGGTTAGCCGCAGTAAGACAGAGTACATGTGTGTGAATGAGAGGAACCAGAGTGGAAGAGTGAGGTTACAGGGAGAAGAGATAAAGAAGGTGGAGGAGTTTAAGTATTTAGGGTCAACAGTACAGAGTAATGGAGAGTGTGGAAAAGAAGTGAAGAGGAGAGTGCAAGCAGGTTGGAATGGGTGGAGAAAAGTGTCAGGTGTGATGTGTGACAGAAGAGTTTCAGCACAAATGAAAGGAAAGGTGTACAAGACTGTGGTGAGACCAGCCATGTTGTTTGGACTAGAAACAGTGGGACTGAAGAAAAGACAGGAAGCAGAGCTGGAGGTAGCAGAGATGAAGATGCTGAGGTTCTCTTTGGGAGTGACCAGGATGGATAGGATCAGGAATGAATACATCAGAGGGACAGCACATGTTAGAGGTTTTGGAGATAAAGTCAGAGAGGCCAGACTGAGATGGTTTGGACATGTTCAGAGGAGAGACAGTGAATATATTGGTAGAAGGATGCTGAGTCTAGAGCTGCAGGAAAGAGGTCTAGAGGAAGACCAAAGAGGAGGTTTATGGATGCAGTGAATGAAGACATGAAGGTGGCTGGTGTTAGAGTGGAGGATGCTGAAGACAGGCTTAGATGGAGGGAACTGATTCGCTGTGGCGACCCCTGAAGGGAAAAGCCGAAAGAAGAAGAAGAAGAAGAAGAAGGAGCCAGCTTTCAACCGACCAATCAGGAGCCAGCTTTAAACCGGCCAATCAGGAGCCAGCTTTAAATCAACCAATCAGGAGCAAGGTTTTAACCGGCCAATCAGGAGCCAGCTTTAAACTGGCCAATCAGGGCTAAACTTTAAACCGGCCAATCAGGAGCCAGCTTTAAACCGACCAATCAGGAGCCAGCTTTAAACCAACAAATCAGGAGCCAGCTTTAAACCAGCCAGTCAGGAGCCAGCTTTAAACTGGCCAATCAGGGCTAAGCTTTAAACCACTTATTCTTAACCATAGGTCAGCGGCCCAATCTTGGTCTGCGAGCGCCCCCTAGTGGCCCCTGTTCTGAAGATGGACTGAGGTGTTGTTCTCAAGTTTGCCTCTAGAGGGCGTGGACGTTTTTGAAATAATAAAAAGGTTAAATTGAAACTGAAAGTAAACAGAGCAGTAGAACGGTAATGTTACAGAGCAGTTCGGCTTTATAAGCTCAAGTGTGCATCCATGAGAGCGGTGAGCCATTTTTCTGTTTTTTGTAGAGGATAAATTTGCTTGTTAATGTTCATTTCTGTTAACTTTATAAGTTTATCTAGTTTGTTGGAACGTTTTAGAATGCTAGACTTAGCCTGTTGCTAATGCAGAATCATAAATATGATTGTATTTGGTTTATTTATTATATTGCTTATTTCTCTTTTTCTTTATTCTGTTGTAGAACCACACACATACGCATTCACGCATGAATGCATAAAACCACAGAGATGTTTATAGAGAAGAGTTGCTGTATATTTTCCTGAAATTAAAGAAGAAAAGAAGATAAAGTCACCATCTGAGCTGTCATTCATGGGGATCATACATATGCACTAGGGCTGGGAATCACTGGGTACCTCACGATACAATGCGATACATGGCTCACGATATCGATAATATTGCGATACTGCGATAATTGGTAAAAATCCTCTCTAATAACTAGCATTATATAGAAGAACATGTTTTTTGTAAAAATATATCCCCATTTATCTTTTTTAGCATAAACACAATCATAATAAACAACTTTTCTTATTTTATGCAACAAATTATAGACACTTTTGTGCAACATTGCTGAAATCAGTGACACTATGTCTATGACAAACATAGACAACTACTGAATTGGAATTAACTGTCAAATTCAATGTTAACAATAGTAAACATGAACAGCAGTGAAACTACTTAATGCAGAATTATTGTTGTAAGCAACAGAACAAAAATTTAAAAAGTCAAATGGCGACAGCTATCTACCTCCAAAGGAACATCACACCAAACAATGATGAATATAATGTTTTACAGCCTCTGTCAAGTGTTACCTAATTTTTCGTTAACTTTTCCCTCACTTGAAAAGGGCTGAGAATCCAAAAATGAAGGCTGATTTACTCAGACTGTCACTTGAGATTATTTTTCCAATCTTTGTTTATTTTCCATTTGGTCAGTCAGCAGTCAATAGATAAAAACCTTAAAACACACATTATGATGCCAATAAATATAATTTTAAGTGCTTCAATTAATTGGCAAGCTCCCTAATTTTACAGTGAATTCATGTACTTTATTTTAATTAAATTTAAATTTGAGTTCATACATCAAATCCTGCTTTTTTTATTTAAGAATTACTTAAATTAACATTGGAAAAAAGTAGAGCTGTCAGGCGATTACATTTTTTAATCGCGATTAATCGCATTTCCAGAGTTAACTCGCGATTAATCGCAAATTTACATGTGGCCTTTTTTTAAGGAAAAAAATGTGTGGTTCGTGGAATTTAGCAGTTCTACTTTAATTATGAAAACACGAATGACAAAATTAATAGTTTTCATCAGAAATACTTTATTTTGTAACATTGTATTGAGATAAACTTTCTTAACAATAAAAGGCTGTAACATAAAATGCCTAACAAAAGCCCAAGTGCAAGTGAAGGGCATTTTAAATTCTAAACTTCAATCAATGTTCAGTAAAATAAAATAAAAAAACATCAAAAATCAAATTTCCATAACACTTTCATGTCATTTTTTGTCAGGACCAAATCTTTTCCTCCTCATCAGCTGAACTACAGTAATAAATGAAATAGAGATTTATCATTTCCAATTAACTTTTGTTTTTTAAAACATTAAATACTGAGAAAAGCGGGATACTTTGTGGATAGTTTGACAGTCTGTTACTGCCGCCGCGTTCTCTGGCTGCAGCTCGTTGCAGCGACGTATCCAGCGGAGCTCACGCCATGAATATGCCGGCAGACAGACCGCTATGCTGGGGCTGGATCACGCTTAAACCTCCAGAACATTTAAAACGTCCCCCGTTGCCCTTGCTGTTCTGAACGTCGGGGGTCTGCAGCTCTCGGGACGCGGCGCCGGACAGGAGCAGGTACCACCAGACGTGGTACTGGACGCCAACCGGAGCCGGGTTAGGGTGCAGGAGCTCTCCAGGTGCTAGGGCCGGGCCAGTTTTAGCTCGCAGCTCGGTGATCTAGTGAGAGCAGCCTGTGAGTTAAAGGGCGGGACGCCCGCGCGCGGTATGGAAAAGCACGTATGAGAAAGTCCGCGATTAATGCGTCAAAAAAATTGTCGGCGTCAAGCACATGTCAGATTAATGCGTTTTTAACGCGACAAATCTGACAGCCTTAGAAAAAAGTAATTACATTGTTTGAAAAGTCACATTATAAATTTATCAAAGTTACACCGTACACCAGCAGGTTAAACATTGAAATTCCAACGCTACCTGAAGTGTACACAAACAGCTGCAAAGCACGGGCCCAGTTCCCACAGCAAACAGGAAGTAAGTGATCGCTGACATTCTAGGGCTCAGACAAAGCCGCTTCTTACCGGCTGGATCTCCTACAGATGGAGGATAAATGCTGACAGGTAGACATGCTTCACACGCGCTACAGAGCCTGTATCTCACCGGTGCCTCTCCCGAATGAGCGCGTGCGTCGCTATTAAAAGTCCGACGCATCGCGCCCATCTGCTTAATAGTTCCAGCGCGCGACTCGCATGCTCAGCGCAAACGCCTCTTCAAATGAAAATATAATATCGATACTTGGTGATAACCCATCGAGAATCGATCGCAGGACTAAATATCGCGATATATCGCAATATCGATATTTTGGCACACCCCTAATATGCACTTGACCCGTGCACACTCTGCAATTACCAACATACGGAACCCAGTATAATATAATCAAGTCTTCAAGACAGCCCCCGAAAAAAATTCTGTCCTGAACCTGTGGGCCGCGAGGGCTGTGGGACCTGAATGCAGTTTACTCCCACAAGGTGGAAGTTATATTTATTTATTAAAATTTTTTAAAGGTCTCTTTAATGCTGCTGTTATAAGTTGGACGTCATAGATTTGTATTGATCAATTGAAATTAATCTTTGAATTTAATAAAAGGGGGAAGATGAAATTTGATCTGACGGCTACAAGGCAGAGCAGAGCGCATGTGGTGGAGAGGTAGAGCGAATCGAAGCTGTCTGCTATTACAAATCCCAGATGGAGGAAGCAGATTATTATTTTATTATCTTATGCGGTCCGACACGAGTTTACTACAACAACTACCATTGTCAAAGAATCGCGGAAACTCAGCATTTCTCCGCGAAAGTCCCGCCTTCCGCTGTAATGAGAGACGACCAGTAGAGTCGACAGACACGCCCCCACTTGTGTGCAGACCTGAAATCCAGCTGGATCAAGCATGTCACCAGGGGTGAAAGTAAACCGGAATGGCGGGAGAGATCAGCTGAGCGGCCGGTTTTGACCATATCACCCATGACAAAAGCCGCGGTCACTCTTATTCCCGTTTCCGGGCCGCCTCATTCCGGATCCATCCGCTGCACTTGTTAACATTTTGGGTGTCCAATCAGCCCAGTCTCAGTAAAATGCGTACATATGCCACGAATTGGGAAATACCGTGTATAATATACGCCAAAACCGGTTTTTGCGTGCATATAATACGCGCGGTCCTAAACGTGTTAAAGTCTGTTTTCCACGTTTGACACGTCCCCTGGTGGAGGCGTGAGCATCACAGGCAGCCCCACAAACGAACAATTTGCTTTTCTAACCCTAACCATAACCGTAATCCTAACCTTAACCAGGAACGACGTCATTTAGAAAAGAGTATAAAGTTGTGTATATTGTACGCCGGCACAACCTATTCTCTACCATTGCATATCATATGCACGCAAAAACCGTGTTTGGCGTATATTATACACGGTATTTCAGAGTGCAAAGTCGTGGAATATGTACGCATTTTACTGAGAGTGGGTTGCTCCAATTTATCGCCACCCAAAGCCAAATCTACCGTGGCAACAGTCATGGATGACGACGCACCTTCGCGACAAGATGAGGCGCGCTCTTTTTTATGATGAGTCTAATCTTTTCTACTTTTTTCTCCCCCCGCGGGCGCGCACGTGGAAGGACGGAGATGTGCTGTGCGCAAAGGCGCACGCGGAAAGGTGGAGATGTGCTGTCCGCGGGCACAGTCGCCGCAAGGTGGGGGTGCTTTGAGCGATATTGCTGGCGCGCACATGACCTGCACGCACGCAGGGAGGGGGGGGGGCTCTAGGTGTGTGCAG
>NC_050515.1:29173256-29193357 GCF_002922805.2 Oryzias melastigma | reverse complement strand
CTGCGCAATCCCATTCTGTCCGTGGGCGCGCACAACGCGTATTTGACCATTCAGGTATGGCTTGAAGAGAAATAAAGAGAGATGACAACAGAAATATAAAATAATTAATAATAATAATACTAATAATAATAATGAAAGAAGATGCTCCTGTAAAGAAGCCACAACGAAAATTTGCGGGGTTAGGGACCGGGGACTTCCGCCAATTGGAGATCCATACCCATCCAAATCACTTCTGATCATGATTTGTAAACATTTATTGAATAACTTTGGAGTATTGCTTAACATAAAGAGTTTTACTTTTTAATTCAGAACAATAGACTGTGTACTTTTCATGAGGACTGTCAGTCTGTCTCTCTGCGCCTTTAAGCTTTGGGCTTTCAAACACTGCTGGCATGTTACAGCAATGAGGTAAATGATAAGCACTTGATTTTAATAGATCAGCCCATTAACTATTTATAACCGAAAAGGTCACATTGTCTTTGCTAAACACCAGCTTTGAAGTACACAGAGGAGAGCTTGATGGCAGAATACTGTCGCTGTGCACTTGAATAATAGGATGACGAAAAAATCAATGTGAAATTCTGGAACTTATGATAGGAGTGAGTGCTTGAAGTGATAAAATGTTTGCACACAGCAGAACAGAAACATTTACGATTGGACTGCTGCAGGAATCAATACAACCCCTCCAAGGATATTGGCTTTTCTCTTCACTCTTGTTCCAACTGGTTGTTTTTTGACATTTTCCCCTTTTGAAGACAACCTTCTTCTGGACTCACACACTCCAGCTTGTGCAAGACACTTTACTGGGCAAATGCATCCGCTCGCACAGCTGGTTCCTTCACAGCACAAAGCGTGGAGCAAGAATGCACACAGCAATGTTTGACATGCTGTGCTCCCTCTGTCATCCCCTTCAAAGAAACAAAAGCTGAGAATCCAGGAGTGTTCGTAACCAGGATTGCACTTTCTACCATGGGGAACTGAATGAGAAATGCATTTGATGGGTTGAGTTGTCTCAAAGTGCCAAGAAACCTCAAGCCACTTTAGATGCATTATTGAATTCCAACTGATAAGGAACCACTCCTGTGTATTGTGTGGCTGTGTGGGGGGCACTGTCTCAGGTGCCCATCAAGGGTCCTGGAAGCTTGGTTTAACTTTGTTAGGGAGACTTTCTGTGAAGAAGGAAAGACTGCAGCCTCAGCATGACTCAAGAAATGTCTCTCTAAAGGTTATGCTTGTTAGTAACAGACATTCAGCACACAGCAGTCAATATGGGCTCAGCCCTATCCCCTGACTATATTGTTAGAAAAAAAGAAAGTTAGAGAGCTCTTTAGGGGAATCCCGGTAGAAAAACAAACAAAATAGCAAAATACTAACTGGGCTTGCTTCTTTGTTATGGTGAATAAAAATCTAAACATAATTACAAACCTGCAGTTAAAGCAAATTTTTACAATAAACAGAAATCAATGACCACCTGAGATCTGAAGGTGATGAACTTCAAGAAGATTAGCTCTCTAATCTAACGCTCCTCTGGCTTTTGTCATAATTCTGCTTATAGTTCAACTGTCAGTTTAATCGATCGGTTTGAGCGGTGCCGGGCAAGCGGTGTTCCACAAACATCAATCAATCTGCACACGTTTTAACATCTGATGCACATGATACATGATTTTAGAACGTTAACGTAAAGCTTAGAAGTGCGGCAGTTAAGAAAACCGCACCCGAAAGTTCTAAATCAAACCACTGGCAAAGACATTCATCCAGAAAGAACCACTCACTTCGGTTTTGTGTGCTGCTTGTGTTCATAATAATCAAAACATGTTACATGCATATAATTGGTCTCATCAATTCTCCTCAGAGACCAGAACCAGAACTAACAGTACTCAGTAATCAGGTTCCCTAACTGAATGTGGCAGAAACAAAGATTTGGACTAAAAACCTGGACCTAAGTCATGTTTAATTGTCGTAGTTAGATTTCACCCTGAAGCTTTGGGACTTTTTTCTTTTTAATTTGTCCTGTCCAGCAGCTGAGCAAACAGATCAGAGATGAGAGTCTCTTGTGTTGATCACTCTGGGAGAGATTCCTGGTGGACCGTCTGTGCTCCTGTTGTTGGCCGTGGACCACGCCTCTGGCTCGTCTTGGCTGTGGACTTCGCCCTCACCTGTCCCTCAGTCTTATCTGACTGAACTCTATGCAAATATGTAGTTAAAGAGTTACATAAACTACTTCTTCTTCAATACTGCTGGTAAATCTCCTGTCCGTCCTGGGAGAGGATCTCTGCCTCATGTGGGCATTATTTTTTTTTTAGGAGTTTTCCCTAAAAGGGAGGGTCTAAGGACAATTCAATTCAATTAAATTCAATTCAATTTTATTTATATAGCCCAAATCACAAAGGAATTTGCCTCAGTGGGCTTCAAAATATGAACAATAGTTAAAACTAAGACTAAATAAAACTGGTTATCCCTGTCCTTAGACCCTCCCTCTCGGTAAGGAAAAACTCCTAAAAAACCTGAGTCAGGAAAAAAGAAGAAACCTTAGGGATTCCCACATGAGGGAGAGATCCTATCCCAGGACGGACAGGTGATACCAGAACTATTAAAGAAAGATTAGCTTCTACAACTACGTATCTAGAAGAGTTCATTCAGATAGAGCTGAGGGACGAGTGATGATTGAGGCCATAATCAAGATGAAGCAGAAGTGCAGTCCACGACCAGGAGCAGGAGGACAGACGACCCAGCAGGAATCACTCTCACTCAGAGATGCAGGATGGTGTCGGGGGTGTAGTCCATGGCCAAGAGTGGGAGCGTGGGCGATCCACCGGGGATCTGAAATCTCTCCCGCTCCCCAGAGGAGAGTGGGAAAGAAGAACAACATGTGAATGGAACTGCACCAACAAAAGCATGGAGAACTAAATACAATAGTTAATAAAGAATAGAAGAGAGGAGAAGTAGATGAGAATAGAGAACAGAACCCCAGAGCTGATCTGAAAAATAACCATGATAGAAAATCTAAATTTATATTTAAACGTATCAATATTAATTTATTAATCTAGCCTCACACAAGGACCACGGGGGATAACTAGTTTAGTTAGAGAGGGATAAAACATTACCCATGCCCATATTTGTGAAAAGGTGAATAGGCAGGTGGGTTGAAGGAATGTGTGCTTCTTAGACTGTTCCTTGATCCAGGCAACCAAGAGACCCCTCCCTGACAGACAAAGACCTCAGAACAACCACTCCCAAGTGCACTTGATCCCATCATGGAAATGGAGGACTGGACCGAGCTGCCGCCCAGCCAAGAACTGCTTTGAGCTTCTTCTGAATGAAAGGCGCTATATAAATGAATAAAGTTTGAAGTTTGAAGAAGCAGAAGGAACAGAGCAGAGCATCAGCCCCAGCCTAGGGAGGGATTCGCCCCACTCCTGGCGCTCCAGACCCAATCCTTCGACCGCACAAGACCACCCCCCAGATGAGGAACACGCCAATGCCTGGGAGACCTGAGCAGGGCCAGCACTGGGCATAGGCGGCCGCCTAGGGTGCCGTCTGCTGGAGGGGGGGCCAGATCAAGATTATTTTTTTTTTTAAGTTATTTTCTTTGCTTTTTTAATGCACCACTCATTTAATGTAAAAAAAAGGTAAGAATTAAAAAATGTAAATAAAACAACTCAAAAGTTTGATGTACTTAATAACTCTGTAGGGCAACGCCCCTCCCTTCCTGTCCCTTCTGCTGTCTGGATGGGGGGAGGAGAGGGACGCGCTGTTGCCACTGTTAGTACTTCTTTAAAACTTTAAGGATGTAAAAAGATGAAAAGGAAACATGGGCTCAAAGCAAAGGTTTTACTTGTAAAAAATTGCTTGGAAATTCACTCTCCCCTGCATTTTGGTCAAAAAATACGAGTTTAGCTGGTGATTTTGTGTTTCTTTTTCCAACACCTTTAACAGTTGAAATCCCCCTACTTTCTGTGATTACTGGCCGAGGTGGCACAGTCAGTTAGCGTGTTTGCCATGAGACCAAGAGTGTGCCAGTTCCAGCCCCAGTTGAAACGTCTTCACATAAGACCCTGCAGGTGATGCAAAATTCATTTGTTGCCTAGGGCGCCATGCAGTCCAGGGCCAGGCCTGGTCCTGAGAACCCCAACTGCCCCCAGAGGCAGGGCGAAATCACTCATGGCCTGCCCACACTTCACACTCAAGCAGACAGCCCCACGGAAGACAAACCATGGGAAGTGTTGGAGACCAACCGCCCAATGGGGAGGGTGACACCGGTGACTAGCAGACACCCCAGATAGAGCCATGGGATAGGTTATTTATTTTTTTATTTGCTCATTTATTTGACAGGGACATTGCACATTAAAAAGTATTGCTGTCAATGCACCAGAGTTAGCTATAAAGCTATTATGCATCCGCTGTCCCTGAACTGATGTTAAGATTGTCTCCCTAAAAACATGAGATTAGGAAGAAAATGCAATGCAAGCATAAAAAAAGAGTAAGGACACACATGGTGACAATAACACACATCATGAATGAAAACACAAATGAGCCGTAGAGGTTGACTTTTTAAAAATTAGAGATGTCCTGATCAGGTTTTTTTTGGGGGGCCCGATCCAATTCCGAGTCATTTGATTTTGTGTATCTGCCGATACCGAGTCCTGATCCGATACTTTTGTAACACATTTAAAACATTAACAAATTGAACAAACAGATTAGTGTTGTCCCTTATTTATATTTCATTAACCTTCTTTTATCATTAAAAACTTAAATAAAACACTTTTGTGAAGTAGCTTTAATAAACAAGTAAAAATACGGCAACTAAAAACTAGGAAAAAATTAACTACTTTCTTGTTATATAAGTGATTATCATGTGAGAAATTTTATTGACTTTAGCTTTAATATCTTTAGAGCTATTGAACATTTTTACCCAAATGTGATTCCTGTCCTCATTTAAAATTCTTAAAGATAAATTATGACTTTGTTTTAGCATAAAATTTGATGAGTGTTCATGAATAGCTGATATCATTATTAGTTTTAATTTATTAGTTTTATTTATTTAGTTATTTTTAAGATTATGTGCTTATTTTTTAAGTTCTTAAGACATCACATTTTCAGTTTTATTACCACAGTAGTTAATTTTCTTAACTTTTATTTCTCTATAAAACAGGCATATCAAAGGACAGCTCGGGTCCTAAGGAGTTAAATCACGGCGCTAGCATTTAGCCGTTAGCAGCTGCTGTTTAGCCATCTGTCTGCAGCACGAAGAGCTTCACATTAAAAAGAAACAGAAACTCTGTCTTTTTCTGTTGAAATGAAGTTGTTTGTGTTTGGACAAACACCTGCTGTCAGTTTAAAGTGTTTATAAAAAAGTTATTGATCTGAATTGTTGGTCTGAATCTGATCATCTAGCGAGATTGGCTGAATTGTTTATGTTAGCATTGCTTTCTGCTTGAGCTGCTGCCATTTTCTTTTCTGGTAATGACATTTTGTGAAATTTTCATAACATGCAGACTTCTAGTGGAGTATTTATCCAGAATAATAATAATCATAATAAGAATAAATAAAATATCCGATCCTGATCGGACAACAGAGTCTGATTTCGATCGATTCATTAACCGTGTGATTGGGCCCGATTTCCGATCACGTTATCGGATCGGGACATTCCTAGTAAAAGTTTAAATTGACTCTATTAAAGAACATTAAAAAGAAGACGAAGAACATGCAGATATTTATAGTGGCCTGATTATGTCTGATGTGTCACCAGCCAGTTCTTGAGATGTTTTTTTTTAACAATAGAGGCTTGTTCTCTGATGTTCTGAAGGACAGAGTTCCATTCCTGTGCCGCTGTGACGGCACAAGAAGGTTTTTTTGACCAAAGACACTTTGAGAGAGGGATGATACAATCTCCTCTGGCTGGCGCTTGTGTGACACGTGAGCTGGTTTGAACGTCTACAAACTGACTAAGTGGAGGAGATGACAGACCAGTCATTATTTTATATACTAGACAGAGGTTTGAACACTTGATGAGATTCTTCCACGTTAATATTTTATGTTTCTGTAAAATAGGACAATAGTGGTATCTCAAATGTTTTTTGTCTAAAACTTAAATTGTTTGTTTATAAAGTGACTCAAATGACCTTAGTGTTGTTTTGTTTGCCTGTTGTCAGGAGTCAACTCTCTGTTTCCCCCTTAGGTCATTGGCGGGATCCATCGCCTGAGTACTGACTGCACTCAATCTGCCATCAACACCTGCGCACAATGTTTGGATGGCTCCACACCTGATTCTCATCATTTCATCAGGACAGGACATTTAAGCACCGCTCAGACCACAATCAGTGCAAAGTATTGTTTCTGTCTTTCTGCCAGCATACCGAGAGTTTAACTCTGATCCGATCACCTGTTACCTGACCCTGCTGCGGTCCTGACCCTGCTGCGGTCCTGACCCTGCTGCGGTCCTGACCCTGCTGCGGTCCTGACCCTGCTGCGGTCCTGACCTTGCTGCAGTCCTGACCTTGCTTCTTTGCTGCCTGCTCTGACCTCTTGCCTGGACATTTCTCTCATTTAACTCTGTGGACTCTTAGCTTAGCCTGGCTGCTTCTACCTATTTCTCTTCAATAAATCTGCTAAAATTGGGACTCAGCCGTCCCTTCCCTTTTCTTTAGTCTAGGGTGTTCCCTGAAGGGAATGGAATACCAGTGCCAGACCGGTTCACGATTAACACAATGTTCTTAAAGAGTAACTCTATGTTCTTAATCTTTCAGTAGATCTGCGTGGGCACAGGTGGTTTCAGTAAGTTTCTGCTCAGCAGCTTCAACGGCCTGCAGCTTGATTTCTGTTTCTTATCACGCTGGCTGCAGACAAAGAAACAACATCAGCAGTAGAGAACAAATCTTCCATAAGTGGATAAAGAGGTATCAGATAAAAATGAGCAAATGTGTGATAATTTATGTACAAAACTCCATCATTTCCCTTCTGATTATCACATATTTGCTCAAATTCCCACATCACCTGGCATTCACTCCCTAGACAGGTTTCAGTGTAGGATCACATTCATGAGGACAAACACATTTACACTCAGAGGACACCATAGTCACCAGAGTTGGACCTGGAAACAGGTCAGGCAGGTTGAAGGCTTCTTCTTCGTCAGAAACTGGTTCAGGTTCTGGATCGCCACCTGTTCTGGTGGAGGTGCTGCTGGTGAGACAGCAGTTACCAGCAATCTGTTAACTAAAGAACGGAGGCCTTAACCAACCACTGCTCTTTAATTTCTTTAATTTCCCTGCGGGCACGTCCCAAATGGATTAATAAAGTTGTCTATCTATCTATCTATCTGCTGTGATCAGCAAACATTGCTTGGACAAATGTTCTTTAAACCTGAGTCCTAAACTAGTAGACTTTCCACCTCCAAGCTGAAATAAACTCCTCTGCAGGGTTGTGGAACGGCGTGGACGGAGGCAGGAACACGTTCAGCTTTCTAGGATGTCTGAGGATGTGGGCCATGATCCCACACAGAGACAAACTGAGATCAGTGAGGTCCAGCAAAAGCTCTGTCAGTGTCAGGAACGAGATCTAAATAGAGACGATCCAAGAAAACCAGGAGCTTCTCAGTATCATTCTCAATAATCCCTGCACACATGCTGACATATAGCCCACTGGTCAATGACATTTTGGCCATGTCTTTGTCGTTTAGTCAGATTGGACTCAGCCTCGTCCAGAAACACCAGGGTGTGTGTGTGTGTGGGGGGGTCAGGTTACTTTTTTAGTCTGGATCCAGTTTCACCTGCTGTAACTGTAACACACAAGGTTTGGAGAATTTAACAACTGTAATATTCATTTCTCTTCTGATCAAAATTCACAGAATGACCATTAGAAACACCAGCTAAACTGCAAGTCAGAACAATAAAGATTTACACTTGAATTTTGGTGTAAATAAACAGGTTTTTAAATATTTTTTTGTCAACAGAAAATGCGTACTAAATGCATCTTTTTTTATGAGGGTTTTTATTCTTAGAACACGTTTTCTTTTCAAAGTAAGGTTAGATAATTCATTTAAAAAAGTGTACATTTTAAGATAAAGCTTATTTATGAGGTTGAATGTCCTGCATTTAAAGAATCAACCCAGTTCAGGCAAGAGCTGCAATCTGCAGAGATGTAACAGATAAAGTAACCAGGAAAAATCAGCTTATCTAATCAAGGCGGCACATCACTTTGCTGCTTTGGGTGGAAAAAAAGAAGAGCTTATGAAAAGCGTTCATAACTGGAACTCAGTTTTGTTCTCTGCAGAGAAAATGTGGTTTAACAAAACATTTTTATGACAATGCTTTGTTGAAAACAACAGTTTTCTTTGTTGTTTTTAATGTCACAGTCCTGCAGATTCTCGTTTTAAATGTATTGCAGCTCAGACTGGTTTTCTGTGTCTCTCTGATGAAATTTCCTATTAAACCCTTTTGGCTATTTCGGAGTTTAGTTCATATTTAAGTAACACACTAAATATTTTTGCAAAATTGGCTATATGGATTTTTAAGCAATTGTTTTACAAATATTTCAGAAATTTAGGTCAACTTCAGGGCTCTTTCATAGTTCTCTAATGAAATCTCCAGTCTTTCAACAAGTTTAACATTTTGCAAATAACGTTTGTATTTTCAGCAAACTCCTTCAGCAAGTAAAGTGGATTCACACTGAACGCTATTCGCGGAGGCAGCCAGCTTCAAAGTTAATCAATGGTACAGGCGCGCTCTGAGGCGATTTGAGGCCCTGTGGTGCGATTTGAGCGGCTGGCGCAGCGCAGAAGTCTGCCAGCAGCTCGATTTGAGCGACTAGGCGTGAATTGGTGGCACGGCCAAAATGTAAATACCTGAAGTTTGACAGGTTGCTGTGTCGTATCAGCCAACCAGGAACTCAGCTTTTGGCACGTGACGTTTTCAGTGACTCTTATCAGGGGTAGAATACTAGTCAAAAGCAAGCATTTTTGTCCAGAACTCTCAACCTTTTTCCTTTAACCATTTGAGCTGTTGGTTCTCAGAGCTCATCCAGCTACTTTTGTTTGAAGACGGGATTCACTCTGGACAGATTCACTCCTGCGGCGGAGCTCACTCACTGGATATGCCGACTGAAAGAGAGCTGCTGCCGGGTGCAGAGGCTGCCGGCTCAGGCCTCATTGAGACATTTAAGAAAAAAGAAAAAGGTCTCTTAATATAATTTTCCCCCTTAGGATTAATACGTAACAGTCAGCCTTCAAGCTCAGCTACAGAGACACAGAAACACAGTGGAAGTGACTGTCATACAGACACAGTCCCCTGTACTGGGGTAAAAATGATAATCCTATAAACCCAAACATGGAGACATGGTTACTGATGTTTTTGTAGAACTCTTCACAATAAATAACCTTATTCCTCAACATCATCTGTGTCTTCCATTCATTCTACGTGAGATATCCACAGACAGAGCTGGTAACTCCTCCCACGTGCGGCGCCAGGGACTCATTTTTTGACAGGTGGCGAGCAGCAAACTTGCCGCGTGGTGAAAGAGGGGCGGGGCACGCGAATTGCATTCTGTGTAAATGCACCTTGAAAGTAAGTTGCGTTACCATTTTCAGCAAAAAGCTTCAGTGACTATTTTCAGCATAAACATTCGCACTAGCATTATCACAGGTAATGCAACTCTTCTAGTTTATTTTGTTTTTCATTTGTATCTCATTTTTCATCACATTAAAATAACTATAAAAAGTAGTGAAAAAAGAGAAACCTGATTCAGTTTTGTCTCCTTTCTGCATCTTTCTTGAGCATTAAGAGATCCACCATGTTAAAAGTGTTGTTGATGTTGTGGTCAGCCACTTCCTCTGACATGCAGCCCTTCTGGACTTAATTAGACTTGTTTATCACATCTCCGATACAAAAACTTCCCACACTGAGAGGTGAAGGAGCTGAACCTTCTCTATTGTGGTAACAAAGTTTCAGTATTTTCCTCGTGGAATGCCCAATCTGAGGCAGTACCTACATCACTGTTTCCTCCATCAACGGGCTGCAGCCGGGATGGCAGTTTTGCTCCATTTTGGTACAAACGCAAGTAAACATGCTAATGACTGCACAGCTTCACGCTGATGTCAATGCAGACACACACACACAAAGACACAATTGCAGACACAGACAGACAGACAAGGCTGTGACATCACTGACAGAAAAGACCCGACCTCGGGTTGGGACGAAATTAGGACAATTCAGTCACCATTTTACACAGTACGAATTTAGACCAAGACTATAACAGCGTTTACATGCACAAAATGTCCTCGATCGGATGATAGTTCCGATTAGAATAGAACTGTTCTCATGGGCCCTGAAAAACTTTATCCGCTTGTAACAAACACTTCCAAGCGTCATAAGGTTGATCAGAAAAAATAATGTTGACATACGCAGAACTGTCTGAGATACTGGAAATAGTTATAGAAGAAGAAATATGGAGTTCTGTTATAAACAAACAAAGATTCCGTATAGAGCGAGATGATCATCTGAACATGCTTTCATTATTAATAATAATATTTTTAAGCGACTCTTCGCCCATAATTTTCTAAATACGTGAAGCAATGTGCATCTTGCCCTCACGTAAACATGTGGGAATAACATCAGCCTTTATTTTATCTGGAAACATGAATTCACATGATTTTTTTACATGGTTTCTCATGACTTTTTGGTGCGCGGAGCGGCATTTCTACATTCAAAAGCCGGCTCATACCATCCTGAAGAGTGTCTGAGACACAGTTCTCCTGGGAGACACAATTTTACCGAATTCGGCAGGCCGTCTTCGGCTGCGTAGAGCACCCAGATGGACTGCAGTCCGAAGCTCACAGCGTGACAAGCACCCCCCGCCTTCCTGATCCCCCACTCACAGACATGGCAGCTATGAAATTGCTGCTTTGCTCAGAGAAAGGGTTTGCTTGTGGAGAGCAGCCGATCGGTCCTCAGTTCGCGCTCCAAAGACCGCCATACCCTCTTTGCATCATGTAAAATCCAGTGCAGTAAAGACACACGATCGTAATGTCTGTTTACGTGAACCACGATCAGATCAACCATCGGTATAACCCACTTGTCTTGATCGGAAAGAAATTTACAAAAATAAAAATAAAATAAAACATGATCATTCAGGCTGCATTGCAGCAGCAGCAGCACTAGCTGGAGCTCAGAACTGATTTCATGCTAGCACATGATTGTTGAATTCACTTGAACAAGAAATCTAATCAAATACCAGAATACAGAAAGGGTCTAATCACGCTCATTTTGTAAGTGCGTGGAGCCATTGGTGACGTTTTCTGCTCGTCACATATAAATACGTACAAACACATCAGCCTAAAATAAAACTTACTGATGAACGTGCAGGCTGTCCACAGTGTACTACATCCTTCTTCAAAAATAACTGGTAACACTTTATAATAAGATTCCTTAACAAGCTTTGTTAACACATTAATAAGCCTTATTAGTGTTCTTATAAGGTGTTAGTAAGACATTTATTGGTGTAATAAGCCTAATAAGGCTTATTAAAATACAGGCGATCTGCGCAGCGCCGCGTCCACCTGCATGATCTCAAACCATAGACTGTATATAAAATAACTGGACTGAGCAAGCCCCCCTCCTTCCGTGTTCCATATAGGAAGTACCACAGGGTTACAAAAAGGCCAAAGTCCCATTGACTTCCATTGAGAAACAGACAGTTATTTCTCTGTCATTTTATATGTCAGAATAATCATTCTTCCTCTGCTGCTTTCTGATTAACTTCTTTTTTCTAATCCTGATTTTTTTTTTAAAGATTTTTTTTCAGTATCACAAGTTATTAGAGTTATAAATTGACCAATCAGATGGCTCAATAAGCGTTTGTGGGTCTGACGTCGACCGTCTGGGGGGTTTGATTGACAGATGACGGGTAGCCAATGGGAGCAGACTTCATCAATGGGTCCGTGAAGACCTTTTAACACCTACTTTACAATTCAACAATGTACCAATCATTGTCCTACTGTTGTTTTCCTCAATGGAATGTACCGATGCAGCAGTTTAAAACAACAAGAGGAGCATGCTGTCGACATTTTTAGATGAGGATTTACTCTGTAGAAATAGATTTCACTCTGAGGTTATGTGCTTTGGACTTTTTTGTTTGTTTAACGTTCGTTTTTCTTTTTTTCACTGTTTTGATTGTAGCTTATAAATTATTCGTTGCATATATGCACATAAAATCACCAACCAAAGTTTCATCTTCTTCACTTTTCCAGCTTCAGCCTGAATTAGACTCAGCCGTCTGAGGAGCGCCAGAGAAACATTAAAGGACCTGATCGTATTTTCAAACAGAAAAAAGATCCAGCTGTTCACTTGTTAGGATGGTTATTTATTTTAAATACTGATGAACGCGCTTCTCACGTGCATCTGATTAGACTAACGTGGCCGCATGTAAAGAGACGAGCTGCGGCGCGCGCGCGAGGGGGACACGCGCCGGTCTGCAGCAGCGTCACCCAAATGCTCCTTTTATCTCGACAAAAAGGAATAAATGTAAGTAAATCCCAAAGGACCGCTGTCAGAATCAAATGTTGGAATGGTTCTCCCTCAAAGGCTTCAACACTGACTTGTACAATCAGCCCAGTCTCAGTAAAATGCGTACATATTCCACGATTTGGGAAATACCGTGTATAATATACGCCAAAACCAGTTTTTGCGTGCATATAATACCCGCGGTCCTAAACGTGTTAAAGTCTGTTTTCCACGTTTGACACGTCCCCTGGTGGAGCCGTGAGCATCACAGACAGCCTCACAAACAAACAATTTGCTTTTCTAACCCTAACCATAACCGTAATCCTAACCTTAACCGGGAACGACGTCATTTAGAAAAGAGCCGGAGGATTTCTGACCGCGTGATCAAAACGAAACCTAAAAAGCCATTCTCCCGAGCCGCCGTTATTAAAGTAGAAGCTGTTTACATCCGCGGTCTCGTGGTCGAGGTGTGGAAAGAGGCAGACGGTTGCAATAATCTCACTCCTGATTGGCGACAGTACTTCCTGTAGATTCAATGACTCAGCTATGACTCAGACCAATCGCTGAAGATGGGTTGCGAATGGCGGTATCCGTTTCAGGAATTGACGGTGAAAGCGGCGGCCTACTTTCGCGAGGGGAGGAAGTAATGCATTTCCAATGGGGGACCTCATTGCTCGATCTGTCCATTATTTTTACAGTCTATGTCTCAAACACAGCTATTCTGATGCCGGTGTTGGCGGAAGTGTCTGTTTCATTCCCCGTGTCACGTGACAGTGGTCTAATGGTCCGGACCAATCACAATCTTACACGTCATCTATGCGCCAGCCCCCGAGCCGATCTGACAGGCCGAGCACATCTGCTACCTACACCGTGTTCACACTCGTTTATTTTCAAAATATAAAAAATTTTTCACAATAAAACGCCGCCATTGACAATTACGATCATGTTTTCGTGTCTAAACAGACTATAGAGACGAAAATAATCAACACACACACACCCGGGCGCGCGAGCACAGACACACACAAAACAATCGTGTGGATTAAACACCCTCATGGTGTCCTTGGAAGGCTGCTTCAAAAAAAATAAAAAATAAAAAACTATCTGGCTAACAGAGTTTATTAATACATTTATTAAGCTTACCACCAGTTTACTAATATGGTTTTGATCACACTTTAGATAAGGTGCTGCAAAACATTCAATAAATGGTTAACAAAGTTTATTAACACATTTATTAAGCTTACTACCAGTATACTTGTATGATCTTTGTAGACAATGGTCTGACTGAGTAGTCAATATTCTCATTAACACTATCAGGTATTTACTAGACACCTATAAGGCTAATAAATACTTTACTAGCATTTAACACATTATTAATGCAGTAAATTAATCCTTTAGTTTATTAAAGGTTCTAATTAAGCTTATTAACACATAAGTCAGTGTGAGACATCTATAATGATATTACATGTCTTACTAGAACCGTACACATTAATAAGGCTTATTAATCTGTTAACAAGTTTTGTAAATGATTCTTATTAAGCTTGTTAACGCTTATTTGTTCCACGTATACGATGGTAATAAATGTAACAATAAGCATCATATTAACACATTAATAATGCTTGTAAATGTGTTAACTTAGGAATTTAATAAGCCTTATTAGGCTTATTACACCAATCAATGTCTTACTAACACCTTATAAGAACATTAATAATGCTTATTAATGTGTTAACAAAGCTTGTGAAGGAATCTTATTATAAAGTGTTACCAAATAACTTGTTACAAAACTCTGATTCTTTCTCCATCAAGTTGAAAAATGAAACATTTTCCACAAATAATCGAATAATTATTGATGTTGCTGTGACCAATAAATCCAATCAATTTTTTCATCAGATTCCTTGGGGAACTAATGAAAGCTAACATCAGTTTGGCCTTTCACTGAATTATAATCCTTTACAGCACAGAAGTGGGACGTTATATTATTTTCTCCGGCCCCTACGCTAACGTGACGTAAGCAAGGCTCAGGAATTCAAATGGATTTTCTCTCGGACAGTTAGAGTAACAGTGATTTTAAAGGAGAAATACTCGGAAATGCAAACACAAAAGGATTTCTTGTTATATTTTTTTCTCTTAAGACTAAAAAGGATAAAATAAGAAGAATGCCACATATACATGTTAAAAACTCAAAAAACATGATTTTCTTTGGAGGGGGACTTTAAATCCTCAGACCCGATCATCTGACACCAACAATCATGTCATGTTCAAAGTCACTTCAATCTCTGTTCTTCCTCATTCTGATGCTGGTTTGAACCGCAGCAGATCATCTGGACCATGTCTTCATGTCCAGATGATCTGAGTTATTACCATGCTCACCAGGTTCATTGTGACTAACTTGCCCCTAGATGTGTGTCTGGTTGTCCTGTCTGTGATGGACTAGCAACCTTTCCAGAGTGACTCTCATCTTTGCCCAGCAGAATCTGTTTATCTTTGTGTATAACACATTTAAGTTAATCACCACTAGTTCATTTTGCCTGTTTCTTCAGCCTGTGTTTATTTTCACAGTTTCTGCTGTTCTTTTAGTAAGTTTGAGTTCCAGCATGTTGTCGTTTCTCCTGTTTTGTGTCAATTTTACTCTTTTTTACAATCAAAAAGAGTAACCACAAAACAAAAAGGAGCTCTTAGTTTAAATATATTAATATTTTTATTATCCTACATTAACCCTCTCAGGGCAAAATCAAGTTTTAGGAACAGAAAAAAATGTGATATATAGGAGTAGGTAGTGCATACAGTGTTAGAACTTGGAGTCTAGCAGCAATACTAACTTGAATACGTGATGAACCATTACCATCAGCTTTCATAAATGCTAATGCAGTCCGTACGTGGTTAGACAATCTAGACTGTAATCTAGAGAAAGTGTCAATGTTAAGAAGAGAAATTTAGAGTTTGGTGCAACTATCTTTTTTTTTTGAAGATTTATTTAAAACATTTTACACTAACACTAAACTATAATAAAAAGAAGATGATTTCCTTTTGAACGGTCAAATGATGAAATCTGGAACAAACACAGTGATAGAGAACATTAAAGGATCCTCCCGGGGCCTAAATTTGAGTCTGCTATAAGACCTGCAGAGGATTTTCAAGGTCAGGCTCTCTCTGTCTGTGTGACTGTCTAAAAGCCCCCCAGTTAGATGAGTTAGAAAAATCTACCAGGCAGAACTGGTAGAGGCGCATTACTGTACAAGGAGCCGGCATGCGGGGCTGCTGTCAGTTTTCAAATAGGTTGCGTATTTAAGGCACATTTTTTTGGCCACCAGTGGCCTTTGTGTGACAGCAGCTTGACAGGAAGGAGAGACAGTGATGACACACAGGAAAGGATGACAGGCTTCCACCAATTTCTGCCAAAATATATTGTTTTTTTTATAGCTTTTTATAAATATATTGTATTCATTACATTGTAGAATACTTACCTTCTCATGGCCAATCATTTTGGCTGCACTGAACTGCATTTTATTAACGCTATATACTTTTGTCAGAGCCTTCCTCATCTAAGAATGCGACTTTAACAAATAAATAAATTAGGAGAAATAAAATCTTTCATCATGCTGTATTTTGAAAAGCTATTAAAATGTTTCAGCTCTTACATCTCAGGTTCTTTGAATTTGAAAAAAGAGCAAATATGAGCGTCCATGCTCTCGTTATTTCTGTATCTACAAACAGTTTTCATGGTTAGGTCTGATATCATAGCCCACAGTGGAACTCTTTTCAACAAATCAGTTTTAAAGGAAAAATAGAACATTTCATTTTGACTTTGAAAGTGCACAAATCTCAACTTTGTCAATGACATTTGAAAAGACAGAAGAATTTTCTTTGCCCAAAAGTCATTTTCATCAGTTGAGTAATTTTTAATTTATAGCATTTGGTAGCAAGTGTTGTTTCAAAGGAGGCATTTGTGACAAAGGCATAGGCTTTAAACCCAGAGTGTATAATTACAGGCACTTGAAGTGAGAGTGCTCAGAGAGCTTTTTAATAAGCATTTACTGTTATCCAAAAGCTGTCACGTTAACCTTTAGCAGCATCCATAATAACTGCCTAATAGGAAGAATGCTGCATGGCCAATAAAGCCCGTTTTACACTGGTCACACAGTTCACTAATGCGTGACTTTTGGGAGCAAAAATACCCGTTTGAATGAAGTTCAGGCTGGTGTCAACAGTCTGAAGAACATTAGTTTTTATTTCTCTGTATCCGTATTGATCTTTAAGTGGGGCTTTAAGTTAAAGGGCCTATACCCAGTAAAATCAACTTTTTGAGCTTTTAAGTGTATTCTACTGTTCATTTCTAAAAACCCCAAAGCGGTATTTTGATCTTTTCACGCATTTATGAGTAATCATCTAAAAACCTGCTTTCTAAGCACCAGCTCCTCCCAACCCACGAGCTGATGTCACAAAGTGAGAACAGCCCCTTCCAGGAAGAGTCCGCACTGCCAGCACTGCCCCCAGGCTAACAAAAACACACTTTCTGCCGGAAGCTAGCTGCGCTCAGCTAAATGTAGCCCAGGTAACAAAGGGTTAATCCAAAGCAGTGCTTTCCCAATCAGTGTTGCTGTTAGTGCAGTGACGTCTCAGCCAATCAGAGGGAGTGAAACTATTGTTAGCTTTCTTAGCTAATGAAAAGTCCTTGTGGAAGCACGTTGAGCTGCTGGAAAGAAAGAAAAAGTAAGGAACCAAGAGAGACGACAGAAAAACGCGGCAGACACGTAGCCCACGAGCTGTTCTGAAACGAGGGCAAACACAGCCGATTCAACGTTGGATACACGTAGCTTGAGAGCTATTGCAGAGAGAGAGAACGCAGATTCAACGCGGGAGACGCGTTGCTCAAGAGCTCCTGCAGAGTGAGAGCTAACCCAGATTCGATGCCAACGCTGTGAATAATTAAAGTTAAACCTTCAAATTGGTGAGTTTTTTTAAACTTAAATGGCAGAGCGTCTGTTCTTACCGTCCAGATGCCCGTTTTATGTTATGTAGAGTGATGTTGAATGCCACAGAATGCAAACAATTAAAAAGTTTTCAGTATTAGACAGTTTGGATATGTTCTTAGTTAATCTTGAAGTCATGTGACATTATTTTATTGTGCGGTTGAGGTAAAGACCACAGATAAATGTGGTCGGGGAAAAAGGGAAACTGTGAAGTTGTGCTACAATGTCTTAATTGAGCACAACTAAATGCATTTTGTTTATTTAATGTTGTTTTATTTAAAACGAGTGAAAATTGTGTTACAACATACTGCGATTTATTTTCTTTAATTTAGAAAAATCATGGTTATTAAGCACAGTAACTGACTGATTATTTTGGCCATGTTAATGCATGCAGGCCAGGTTTTTTGTGTGGATGAAGTTGAGTTCATCGATGGCGAGCCAAACCCAGAGAAGACACCTGAGTTCCAGCACCTGTGAATGGATCGGTCCTGAGTCCTGAACGGTTACTCACATTCCATCATTCCACAGTGGTAGGATAAGAACACCACAACCTGAACCAGCCACCAATCCTCCGTAAGGTGAACTCGCTCCACTTGCACCAATCCCCCTATTTGACTTTGACTTTTATTTATTTTATTTGACTGACTGACTGACCCGGAAGAAACTCACTTGCTATCATCAACTTTACATCTGGTGCCTGTGGAAGGACGAAGATTATTTGCCCTGAGTGACTTTATATTGGTATTGGAACGCTGCTCTTGTTGAGTAATTTAGTGAGCAGCACATTCTGTTTCAAGAGACTGGATAAATACTTGGTTGGCAGTTTTGACGCTGTCATAGATTTATATATTGGATCCAAATTTTGAATGTAAAAAACGAGTGCACTCGAGTAAAGGTTTTCCAACTATTCAAACTATAGTTGAAAGTGGGTAATAAGGAATTTGTTACATGAAAAGAAAATAAGATTTGTACATTTTATTTTGAAAAGAGAACGTACGGTTTGATTTATTTTACTTTTTCTGTACACATTGAAGTGACAGGTATTTTGAGTTGAATTTTATATATATATTTTTGTTGTTTTAATACAAGGTACCTGTTCAAAGTCTCACTGCCTTGTGTTGTTCTTGGTTCTGCAAATACACCCCACCTCCCATCCGAGTCTAGTTATCTTCTGATCAGGACCTGAAAGGCAAATTGCCTTAAATGTTAAATTACTTATTTTAACATCCAGCACTGCACGAGAAGCAAGTGCTACATAAACACTTTCATTTTAAACACACAATAGTAGATCTTCCAATTGTGTCCTGTCACCGAAAAATTCTAACCAGTGTTTGTTATTTTAGACACTCCTGTAAGACACCCCCCTCCTCCCCTGGCCATGCACAGTCAGACAGGCACCAACTGTCTGTGGTACTTGTGTTGTGTAGTAATGGTCAAGAAACCCTCATTAGATTAAGCGTTTAAACTTTGTGTGGTGGCATTCGCCAGAGAACATTCTGGTGAGGAACCTGTATGACCGTTAAGGTGATCCTAAACCAATCCGAGAATGGCACAAGAGGATGGGTGATATAGAGAAGACGGCTGCAGTAAAAAGGAACAACAAGGAGATATAAAGAAAGCGAGTGACAAATTGGAAGACCTGGTTTAACATGGATTATTGAGCAAAGACGGAAAGGTGATTCACATGAAAGTGAAGATTTGATACAGAGATTGATGATGTTTCAAAGAGAGCAGAAATGTTCATAGCCACTGTTAATCAGAACAAACTGCAATGTTTACATCATTTGAATAAATCCTGAAATATTCATCTGCTGTTGTCAGTTTTTCCTGACCAAATTTCACAGCAAAATGAACCCATTAGCCATCACTGTTCTGTCTGTGATGGAAGAAACACAATCTCTCACTAACACTGGCCCTACTGCCAGATTTTTGGAATAAACACAGAGGCTACTGAAGACAGATATACAGACGAACATCCATCTTTACAGAAGTTCATTTGTTGTTGTTTTTTTCATAGGGAAAACGCAAACATGTTGCTGAGGCCGGCTCTAGGATGACGTCAGGTTATGGGCGGCACCCACAAAGCAGAGCCTTAGACATTGAGGTGTCTTACCTCTGGGTAGTAAAATAGTTCAAGGAAATAACTAATATTTCATAAATAATGTGTTCTCAGTGTGTCAGAGGAAGTATATGATCATATATATGGATAGGGTTTACTCTGAAAGCGTGATAGGCCCTTTAAAAAGTAAACTTTGTGAAGGTTTCATTCCATGCACACACAGACATTACTGTTCTGTGGGTCACTGAAAGAAAGACTCAAAATGATCAAAGAAATGAATTAAATCTGACAGAAGTAATAACGAATAAATATTCTAGAAAATGTAACCAATGAAAGTCAGACAATACATTTTAACTAGGGCTGTCAGATTTGTCGTATTAATTACGCGTTAATCTGACACGTGCTTGACACCGACAATTTTTTTAACGCATAAATCGCGGATTTTCTCATACGTGCCTTTCCACACCACACGCAGGCGTCCCTCATCTCCTTCAAACTCACCGGCTGCTCTCACTAGATCACGGGCGGGTCTCCAACCACCGAGCTGCTAGCTAGAACCGGCCCGGCGCCAGGACCTGGAGAGC
>NC_050515.1:29157848-29172609 GCF_002922805.2 Oryzias melastigma | reverse complement strand
TTGTCATTCTTGTTTTCATAATTAATGTAGAACTGCTAAATTCCACGAAGCACACATTTTTTCCCTAAAAAAAGGCCACATATTAATTTGCAATTAATCGCGAGTTAACTCTGGGCAATGCGATTAATCACAATTAAACATTTTAATCGCCTGACAGCTCTAATTTTAACCATTCTATAAAATAATTATTTACAAAAATAAAATCATGAAGCTGGACTGGAAAGAAATGATGGGACGCATAACAATATTTTGTTGCTCAACCTTTTGAAGCAATCACTGCAATTTTATTCACTTTTACTTTTGTCAGACTCAAGTTATTTTATTGACCATAGTCTTTATGGACAGAATTTCTAGGCGCAGCCAGGGCCCGGAGGGAATCTGGTTTATGGACCACTGGATTTCCTCTCTGCTCTTTGCAGATGATGTCGTTCTGTTGGCTCCATCGAGCCAGGACCTCCAGCATGCATTGGAGCGGTTTGGAGCCGAGTGTGAAGCGGCTCGGATGAGGGTCAGCACCGCTAAGTCTGAGGCCATGGTTCTGGACTGGAGAAAGGTAGTTTGTCCTCTCTTGGTGGGTGGAGTGCTCCTGCGTCAGGTGGAGGAGTTTATCTTGGGCTCTCGTTCAATAATGAGAGGTGATCTGAGTGTGAGATTGACAGGATATTGGTGTTCTGCAGTTGCTGTTTCCCAGAAGTTTTTGCAAAAAACTAGCGTGTTTCGATGCTCGCAACATTAACCAATATAGACCACAATGCATTGTAGTCAAAAAAATGTTACAAATCTTTTTTAAATGTAATTTTTTAATGAACCATCCACATTTGTATAATTAGAACACAGTGGAGACACAAACAGACATCGTGAAATGTTCATATTGATTTTATTTTCACTTTTTTTGCCTTTACATTTGAGTCCAGCTTCAGACGCTGATCAGCCCAATGTCTTTTGGCCCTAACATGAGCTGGTCAATTAAGACTGTTCTTCTCAGGAGACTCCTGTTGGTCTACCTCCTAAGATGCAGGATGTTATGGTTTGGTGTTTTCCTTTATTGGTTTTGGTGTTTTGTTTTGTGTTTATGTTCCTCTGTCTGTTTTGTACTTCTACAGGGTGGTGTGGGGCAGGAGGCGTGGCCTTCTCTACCTGGTGGCCTTGCACATCTGCCTTCCATCTTAATTTCTGAACCTTCAAAAACCTCTCCCTGGCTCCTCCAACCTGCCAGGTTATTTCCCTTCCATTCGGTCCCTTCCTGGTTCCAGTAAAGCTCTCATCGGCCTAGCTCCCTGGCTCCACTGCTAGTCTGTTTCCTTTTGTTATTTTTGTCGTTGTGAGGCTAATAAACCTTCACTAATTACCCATCTCATCTGACTCTGCTCTGCGATCTGTCTACTAACCCTGACACAGGAGTAGGTATGTGCGTTTTGTTAAATGTGTCTGTATGTTTATAATTCTGCAGTTAATGTCTTTATAGGTGTTCCTGTCATGTCTGTTTTGGTTGCTGTTGTGTGCTGCTTGTTCGGCATCACTGTTTTGGATGCTGTTTACGGATAGAGCACATTTGGACTTTGGAGGGAACACATCGTGCCTCCTTGCTTCTGCGCTGTCTCCACGACTCAGCAGAATCCAACAGAGTCTGAAGTTTCCCATGATGACGGGTGCCAGCCACCAGTCATCTGTGCTATTGTTCGAGGCCAATGGGCATCAGGACTTTTGTTTCGCTGTTAAAATGAGCTTTCTTTGGGAACCTTGAGAGCTTCTGTAGGACCTGTATTCCTTGTTGCCTTGCTAATGAGATGTGTCCAATCAGAAACTACAAATAAAACTAGAAGACTTGTGTCCATCTCCTCTGGATTTTACAGAGAAGGCGTAATCGCTGTAATAGTGCATTCACACCAAACGCGCCCGGCAGGAGTCAGGTTTCAGTGTAAAGATCTGATCTGCTCTGCAATTTTGGTGGTGGGCACAGCGAGCTTGAAGTGGCACATCAACCAATCAGGGACACAGCTTTGGGCGTGAAACGTTTTCAGTGACTAGTTCAAAGGGTAGAAATAAACATTTAAGATGGCCGCTTGATGCCAGGATTTTCGCCATGAACTCCCAGTCCTTTTCTTAACCCACGGGGGCCGCCAAGTTCCCGGAAACTGTCCCAGTTACTTTTGGGCGAAGGCGGGATACACCCTGGATAGATCACCAGTGTGTCACAGAGCTCAGTGAGCCTGATGGAACTGTCCGGTGGATAGCTCATCGAGGTAGTGAGCTCTGCTCCCCTGGCTCCGGCAGAGCTGATAGCGATCCCAGCGGTCCAGGTGTCTGGCAGATCTAGCGATGTCCACTGGCCAGGCTGCAGGTCTCTGGGCAGTGGAGCTCGCTCTGCTTGCCTGCCAACGGTTAGCAGCCCGGTGATCTGCCGCGAGTGCCGTTGTAGCGCAGGACCACTTTAGCTCCATGTACTTATGATGTTTTTCTTATTTTCATCAAGACAATAATAAAAAGATCCCCTCGTTTTATTTTTATGTCCCCCCCTCTATGTTTAAAGCTCAAACTGGACCACAGACAGACAGAAGTAATGTTTAAAATTACCCTCAGGTGCAGCTCTCACTGCAGGAGGGACGTACACAGACCCCAGAAAGGTTCTGAAAGATCTGGTGAAAACAAACCGTAATGTGCATGTCGGTGCCTCTCTAGAGCTCTCCAAAACATATAAACTCAAGCTACTTGCTCAACATCATCCATGATGTGATAATGAATGAATTCCAGGAGAAGTTCGGCAGCAGGAGCGTCAAGGCGTTGAGCAGTAAATTTGACATGCGTCAAAAGAGACGCGGCAGACACAAATTAGACGCAGGTTCGATGTGAAAGCACCATAAGATCTATAGAGCAGATATGTATTTAAATGTACTAATATTTCAATATGAGAAGGTGGCAGTGAGAAAACGTGTTGTTTAGACCAGAGGTTCTTAGCCTTTTTCACACCGGGGTCCAATTTTCCCAGTACAAAGTGATTCAAGGTCCATTCAAATATTAAGGTCGGTGAAAGTAGATTTTTTTGTTATCCAACGAGAGCCGCAAAGTCCCCACCTCAAAGTTAGAAAAATACACTTTATTTATGTTTTTGTGGCCATTGAGACATTTATTAATGAAATATACATAATAATATCTAAAAGTGATTTTTTTCCTTTATAAAATTACACTTTATTTATGTTTTTGTGGCCAATGAGATATTTATTAATAAAATATAGCTTTAAAATAATCTCTAAAATTGAGTTTTTTTCCTTTATAAAATTTACTTCTTTTACTTTTGAAAGTAGCTCATACAAGTTCCTTTTAAAATAAAATGCATCTTGTGTTTGATCAGATCCTGGAGGTGCAGCAGGTTTACTTGAACTAAACATGTAATAATGTCTTTTCTATCATTGTACTTTAGTATTCCTTCATCTTTTTTCTCCTTTGACTATTGAATACAAACACAGCAACTTTAATGTAGAATAAAAATACTTTTAAAACTAAATGTAATAAGATGATGTCATTCTGATAATAATCCGCTCTGATAGCAGATGAAACATTTTACCATCATTTTGCTTAGTTTTGTAAAAAATCTAAACATAAATAACAAATGTAAATAATTAAAGTAAATGAACCAATGCTACAAAACCATCATTTATTCAAATTCTTTTTTTCTTCAAACTCAAACAGCCACAATGGAGGAGGGAAAGAGCTGCATGTGGCTCCAGAGCCTCAGGTTGGAGATCTCTGATCTAGTCTCATAATCCATTCATGTTCTGCTGGACAAGACCGCTCCGCACCTGCACGCGCTTAGCGCCCCCCCACACCACCCCCCAGCGTGCGCACATAGCGCACTTCCATACCCCGTCATGTGCGCGCCAGCTATATCGCTTAAAGCACCCCCACCTTGCGGCGACTGTGCCCGCGCACAGCATATCCCCATCCTTCCCCGAGCGCATTTGCGCACAGCACATCTCCGTCCTTCCACGTGCGCGCCCGTGGGTTGGGGAAAGAGAAAAAAGTAGAAAAGACTAGAGTGATCGTAAAAAAGAGCGCAGATCTCTTTAAAAAGTCAGAAGGAAAAAGAGTCACGAAGGTGCGTCGTCATCCATGACTGTTGTCACGGTAGATTGGGATTAGATTAGATTAGTTTAGATCGCTTTGGGTGGCGATGAATTGGAGACACGCAGAATGTTAACAAGTGAAGCGGATGGATCCGGAATGAGACGGCCCGGGAACGAGAACAAGAGTGACCGCAGCTTCTGTCATGTGTGATACGGTGAAAACCGGCCGCTCAGCTGATCTCTCCCGCCGGAGCGGTGCTCCGCCTCCAACTCTTTTACGGAACCGGGGCGATCCGGTTTACGTTCACCCCTGGTGACATGTTTGATCCAGCTGGATTTCAGGTCTGCACACCGGAGGGGGCGTGTCTGTCGACTCTGCTGCTCGTCTCTCATTACAGCGGCAAGCGGGACTTTTGCGGAGAAATGCTGAGTTTCCGCAATTCTTTGACAATGGTAGTTGTTGTAGTGAACTGGTGTCGGACCCCAGAACATAATAAAATAATAATCTGTTTCCTATTTGTAATAGCAGACAGTATAAATGTAAATAAATAAATATAACTTCCACCAAGTGCTAGGAAGTTGCATTCAGGTCCCGCAGCCCACACGGCCCTCGCGGCCCTCACGGCCCTCAGGTTCAGAACAGAATTTTTTTCGCGGCCCACTAGGGGGCACTTGTGGACCGAGACTGGGCCGCGGCCCTGTGGTTAAGAATCACTGGTTTAAACTATGTAATGTTGTTCGTATAACTGGAAACATTCAAGACAGGTTAAGCCTGATGTTTGTTGAAGATCGTTCTCATTGATGACTTCAGTTTCTTTAAGGTGAAAAGGAAAGACCGTGTTGTGTGTAATGGAGTTTCTGGCTCATCAATGAGGGTAAAAAACATGTTAGGACTTCAGAGACGCTCCTGTTCTTTTAAAACAGTTTTTCTGAACTCTGAAGAATCATTTTGAGGTAATACAAACACTTTAAGGGACTTCACTTGAAAACTGAGAAAGAAACTGACCTTAAATGTTCCTGAAGTGTAAAATGGTCTTTTGTTTTGGCATCTCTGACCATTTCGCTCTGTTGTCTGCTGCTTCCTGACCCATGGGTGCAAGAGCATTTTCCAGATAGTCATTTTCCTTCAGTGGGGGAGTCTTAATGCACTTCTTCTGTGGGTAAAAATAGCGTATTTATCAGAGTGGTGATGAAGAGAAGCTGGATAACTGCAGTGGTGACACACAGCCGCATTGGACTTTGGTACAATTAGAACAACACCAATCGGATGTCAGTATAAACCACAATATTACATTTATCTGTGTACTTTGCAGGGAATGCTTAATTCATGACCGAGTCTCCAGAGACTTTGCGTGACACAGATGTCAGTCACGCCTTTTCTGCCTCATAGACACCTACAGCTGCAGTAAAGAGTAAAACTCATGCTCTTCTAACTTTGTAAACATTGTTTTACAATAAATACTCTTTCAGTTTAACCAAAATATGCATAGATAGTAAATCTGCTTTCTTGCTTCTTGCTACATTCCCTTTTCTGATATTTCTTTCACACTTTGTAACCTCTTTTATTACAGATTTGAATCAAACAGCTTCATTTTCTCACATTTTCAACTTTTTTTTTGCTCCTCAAATGCTTTTCAGATACATGTGCAGTAAAGAATTTTAAAATGATCCCTTTTATTTTCAAAAGCAACTATAACAACTGTTTTATTTTAGGCGATATTTTTTCAAAATAAAACATATTTTTTCATTTCAAATGATGTCAAACTGAAGGAAAACATGGACAAATAAGATTTTATCCTACTTTTTTATCATTTGCTAAAGTGTTTGCGCAGAGAGAAATTATGTCTTGGATTCTCTATTAGGAATGTGCCCCTTTGCTGACTTTTGCTAAATAGGCTCTTTATGAATAAAATTGAATTGAGCTGACTTTGAGACATTGAGTGTGGAGGTTAAAATGAATCAAGCCTTGATTTTGCATGATATTACAGGATGCAGCTGCAGAAAAGCACTGGGGCTAAATGTGAAAAGAAGACAGGGCTTTACAAATAACAGAGACTTGCTTCTTTATGGTTAGTGTCATCACAGATGATAAATCTGTGCGTTAAGCTAAACAGCAACTGAAATGCAAATCAGCTTCTGCTGTAACATGCATGTCCAACACATCACAATGACCTTTCTCTGAGAAATGGCCTGAGAAGCTTTCATCTAAAATGCAGGAGGATGAATGAAAGGAGAACTCATTTTGTTTCTATGAGAGAAACATTTTTAAGCTTTTAGGTTTTTGATGAATGTGTCAAAGGTTTGTGAGTCAGTTCGTAACACGAGGCACGCACTTCAAAAACTTCCAGATTCAGAGTTGTCAGTCTTACTTTCAGCACCACCACACTGTGACAGCTGTAACGAGGCATCATCTTACATGACTATTTGTTGACAGGATGTGTTCAGTATGTAATCATCTATGAATTCAACATTAACTGCTATTTTATTTAAAAACAAGTATAATAACAGGCTTATTGGACTTAAGTCCCTTAAGCATTTTAAAACTGAAATAGAGGTAGTTGATTAACTTAACCTATGGTCACATATGCCAAAATGCCACTGTGCAGCGACCTATATGCTAGTTCTTCAGTGGCAGATGAATTTTTGTCATCGGTCAGTCACCGCCCTGACACATTTAGAGGTCTCCTTCTTTTGCAGAAGCTGGTTTTGTTCAAAGCGGAAATTATTTTTTTGACAGCTGACACATAGCAGTCACACCTGAGGCAGCAGAGCAGCCACACCTGGCTCAGCACGCTACGGCGGACGACGGCCCACTGTTCGGCAAGCAGCGACTACCGAGCCCGGAAAGCCCTCCTAACCCGGACCGCTATTCCCGGTGAGCGTAAACCAGCGCTTGTTGTTGTAACATGATACCTTCTACCTCTTCGGCTCTGAGCCCTCTTTCCTGCCCCACTTGTCATATGTTTAGTCAGGATCCCGCCTCATTTAATGAAGACAATGGTCGTTGTGTTAACTGTAGTCTGATCTCAGACCTGTTATCCAGGCTCGAACAGCTGGAAGCGCGTCATAGCTCAATGGAAGCTAAAGCAGCTAGCCATGTTGTTGTCACTCGGAGCGCTAGCCACGCTAGTAAAGCTGACTTAGCTAGCATCCCACCGCCCTCTCAGCAGCCGGGGAATCCCCAGGATGAGTTTGTACCGGTGGGGAAAAGGCACAGAGCTAAACCTAAGCCCGCAAAGAGCCCGGAGCTCCCTGTTCGGAACAGGTTTTCTCCCCTCAGTAACGCACCAACTGAACCGAAAACCCTGGTCATTGGCTCCTCCGAGGTCAGACACGTAAAGCTAAAGGGAGCTACAGTTAGATGTTACCCGGGAGCCAGAGTTGGTGACATCGAAGGAAACCTCCGAATGTTAGCCCAGAGTAAGGCGAGGTTCCGTCGGGTCGTAATTCACGCAGGTGGCAACGACGCCCGACGAAGACAATCAGAGATTCTTAAACTAAACGTAGAATCGGTGTGTAAACTGGCTAAATCTGTGTCAGACACAGTAGTTTTCTCTGGTCCTCTCCCAAACGTGGTCAGTGATGAAATGTACAGCCGCTTTTCATCTTTTAACCGCTGGCTAGCTAAATGGTGCCCAGAAAATGGCGTTAGCTTTGTGGATAACTGGAGCATGTTTTGGGGAAAGCCCGGCCTCATGCGCAGAGATGGCATTCATCCCAGTTCGGACGGAGCGGCTCTTCTGTCCAGAAACATTTCTGCTAGCTTTAGCCATGCAGCCTGACAACTCAGAGAGGAGACCCGGGGAGAGAGCAGTAGTTTAAAACTCTCCCCTGAGCGGCCTTTAGCACCGATGCTAACCCCAAACAGGGCTAGCCCAGCAGCTCCTAGTGTTAGCTTATGTACTGGAAGGCAAATGAACGGAATGAATCACAGTAACAAAAATTATGATGTCATTAAATGTGGGCTACTAAACATTAGATCAATTTCCTCAAAGTCCCTATTAGTTAATGAATTGATTAATGATAATAAACTTAGCCTGCTAGCTCTAACAGAAACCTGGCTAAAACAGGATGATTATGTTCGGCTAAATGAAGCAACCCCCCCTAGCTATAATAACTATCAGAAATCCAGGATTACTGGGAAAGGAGGTGGCTTAGCAGTAATTTCAGAGTCATGCTTGATCCTTAACGTTAAAGTTAAACACATTTATAATTCATTTGAGAGCATTGTACTGTCTATAAATCACCCAAACAGAAAGACTCAAAAAGCAGTTTTATTTATAATTATTTATCGCCCTCCCGGCCCGTATTCGGAATTTTTATCTGAGTTTTCAGAATTTTTATCAAATATTATTTTAGATTCTGACAAAATCATAATAACAGGAGATTTTAATATTCATATTGATGATTCCAGTGACTGTCTTGGAAACGCATTTGCGGCTTTAATAGAAAATGTTGGTTTCACACAAAATGTAAATCAACCTACTCACTGTCATAAGCACACCCTGGACCTTGTTTTAACTCATGGAGTTGAGATTAGCCAGCTGAATGTCCTTCCTCATAACCCCATACTCTCAGATCATTTTCTAATTACCTTTCAGTTTAAATTAGAAAATGCTACTGCTCCAATAAATAAGAAAGAGCTTAAACGAACATTATCTGACCGTTCTGTGTCCGAATTTAAACTCGCAGTCCAACCAATGTTTAGTAACATGTTGGATAAATATTCTCAGAGCACTTTAAGCCCCGTTGATAATGATCAGTTTGTCAATGATACCATGCAAGCCCTCAGAGGAACACTTGATGCTGTTGCCCCTCTGAAACTCAAGCTTGTTAGACAAAACAGAGTAGCACCGTGGTTTAACGCTGAAACACGTTCCCTAAAACAAATAACTCGTAAATTAGAAAGAAAATGGCGCCGTTCCGGATCAGAGCACTCTCTGAATGCTTGGAAATGCAGCCTCTTAAGTTATAAAAAATCCCTGCGTAAAGCGAGAACTCAATATTACTCAACTTTAATAGCAGAAAATGCAAATAATCCAAGATTTCTCTTTAGTACTATAGCCAGGCTGACCAGCAGCCACAGCTCGGTTGAACCACATATTCCTGCTACTATCAGCTCTGAAGATTTCCTTCAATTCTTTGATAATAAAATCTCAAATATTAGACAGAAGCTAAATGTGGTTATTCCCACTATCGACCCAAAGCAGGCAGAAGTCGTAGAAATAAAGGCATCCATAGAAACGTCTGTAACATTAGACTGCTTTACTGCTGTGGACCAAGCAGAAATAGCATCAGTTATTACGTCTTCTAAAACCTCCACTTGTCTCTTAGACCCAATCCCCACTAAACTTTTTAAAGAAATCTTCCCCCTTATTAGTGAATCCATATTAACCATAATAAATACCTCTCTAGAAACTGGTTATGTGCCTCAGTCTTTTAAATATGCGGTTGTTAAACCTCTCTTGAAAAAACCCAGCCTGGATCCTGACATTCTAGCCAACTATAGACCAATATCTAATCTCCCATTCATATCTAAAATCCTAGAAAGAGTTGTGGTAAAGCAGCTGCAGTGCCACCTACAGGACAACAATCACTTTGAAGATTTTCAGTCAGGGTTCAGACCTCACCATAGCACTGAAACTGCACTGGTCAGAGTTACTAATGACTTGCTATTGGCTTCAGAAAAGGGACTAATCTCTGTTCTGGTCCTGTTAGACCTCAGCGCAGCCTTTGATACCATCGACCACAGCATCTTACTCCAGAGACTAGAGCATGACATAGGGATCAGGGGATCTGCCCTCCAGTGGTTTGAATCCTATTTATCTGATAGATACCAGTTTGTTAATGTAAATGGACAGTCCTCTCATTGTACTAGAGTTAGCTACGGAGTCCCTCAGGGCTCAGTTCTAGGGCCCATTCTGTTCACGCTTTACATGCTGCCCTTAGGAAACATAATCAGGAAACATAGCATTAACTTTCACTGTTATGCAGATGATACACAGCTGTATTTATCCATTAAACCTGACCAGAATGACCACCTAGAGAAACTGAATTCATGCATCAGAGACATTAAGACCTGGATGACAATTAATTACCTCCTCCTGAACCCAGAAAAAACTGAGGTCATGATACTGGGTCCTAAACACCTGAGAGATGCTCTCTCAGATCAGATAGTCTCCCTGGATGGTGTAAATGTTGCCTCCAATTCTTCAGTCAGAAACTTAGGGGTTTTATTTGACCAGGATTTATCATTTAAGGCTCACATATCTCAAGCTTGTAAAACTGCATTTTTTCACCTACGTAATATAGCTAGGATCAGGAATATGTTATCTAAAAGTGACGCTGAAAAACTCATCCATGCATTTGTTACGTCTAGACTGGATTACTGTAACTCTTTACTAATAGCATGCCCGAAAAGTTCTTTAAAAAGTTTTCAGCTTGTCCAGAATGCAGCAGCAAGATTGTTAGCAGGAACTAGTAGAAGAGAACACATCACTCCTGTGTTAGCTTCTCTCCACTGGCTCCCAGTTGAATCCAGGATCAAGTTCAAAATCCTCCTGTTAACCTATAAGGCTCTGAATGGTGTGGCCCCATCCTATATTAGAGATCTCATAGTTCCTTACCAACCAGTCAGAACACTTCGTTCACAAAATGCTGGACTGCTTGTAGTTCCTAGAATTTCTAAAAGTACAGTTGGAGGTAGAACCTTCAGCCATCAAGCCCCTGTTCTATGGAATAAGCTCCCAGCTCATGTCAGAGAGGCCAGCACAGTTTCTACCTTCAAAACTAGCCTTAAAACATTCCTCTTTGGACAGGCGTTCTGCCAGGCTAGCTAGTAATCAGAGAATATTCCCTCTCATGTGGTCCTTGTGAGGCTAGATTAATAAATTAATATTGATGCGTTTAAATATAAATTTAGATTTTCCATCAGCGTTATTATTCAGATCAGCTCTGGGGTTCTGTTCTCTATTCTCATCTACTTCTCCTCTCTTCTATTCTTTATTATTTATTGTATTTAGTTCTCCATGCTTTTGTTGGTGCAGTTCCATTCACATGTTGTTCTTCTTTCCCACTCTCCTCTGGGGAGCGGGAGAGATTTCAGATCCCCGGTGGATCGCCCACGCTCCCACTCTTGGCCGTGGACCACGCCCCCGACACCATCCTGCATCTCTGAGTGAGAGTGATTCCTGCTGGGTCGTCTGTCCTCCTGCTCCTGGTCGTGGACTGCACTTCTGCTCCATCTTGACTATGGACTTCATCATCACTTGTCCCTCAGCTTTATCTGAATGAACTCTTAGATACGTAGTTGTAGAAGCTAATTTTTCTTTAACTGTTCTGGTATCTCCTGTCCGTCCTGGGATAGGATCTCTCCTTCATGTGGGAATCCCTAAGGTTTCTTCTTTTTTTTCCTGACTCAGGTTTTTTTAGGAGTTTTTCCTTACCGAGAGGGAGGGTCTAAGGGCAGGGATAACCAGTTTATGTAGTCTGTTTAGTTTTTAACTATTGTTTATATTTTGAAGCCCAATGAGGCAAATCTCTTTGTGATTTTGGGCTATATAAATAAAATTGAATTGAATTGAATTGACTATGAGCCGCGGGTAAAATATTAATCAATGCGAGCATGTTTGTCTTAAACTTCCATCTAGTTTCTTAACATGCTGGGGTTGCGAGGTTACCAGAGCTTGTCTGTGTGGCAAAGAGGCTGAGACGTTTGGATCCATTTGCAAACGGTTTAATGGAACAGAGCAAGGGCAAGACATGGACAGCGTCAAAAAGGCAGGCAATGGAACAAACAAGAAAAAGCGCTCATACTGACGTATAAACACGATCAAGACTTCGCACTGAAGTTGAGGCTGGAGTGAGTATAAATGCTGGTGGTTCTGATGAGGATAATGATCAGCTGTGCATGGAGAAGAAGCGGTGGCTGATGGGAGTTATAGTGAGGATGAGCTGAAGATGGTTAATACTGAGGAGAGGGGTCCCTCTGGTGGTTGGAGGAGGACATGGTTGAGTGAGTCCTGACAATCTGGCTAGTGTTAGGCGAAGGTGGAATATATCCTGGACAGATCGCCAGCCTGTCAGACCCGCGGCGGCTCTCTGGACGCAGCCAGCCTCCTAGGGTCAGCAGAGCAGACAGAGAGCCGCTGCAGGGTGGGAAGGCTGCTTGCTCGGGCATTTTGAACTTTGGGATGTTTTGTTATTTTCATCGAGATTATAATAATGAAAAACGTGTCCAAATTTTAATTGTTGCTTTTCCAATCTCAGGTTAATGTTGGACACAGTGAGCCTTCATATTCACAATCAGAAACATCCTGGAAATGGCTGTCAGGTTTAGCTGTTCTATATCACATGAATTTCTGTCACACACACAACTTCCCGTAGCACTTTAACCGGTGCAACAGCGTCAAAAACTTCAAAAGAATGGAAGCCAAAGGAAAAGTGTTGGACTGAGGCTGAAATCCATAATTTTAGAGGAACAACTGTAATGTCTCGTTTCCACTGGTGTGGATCACACTGGTCCTCTCCTGGCTGGTTTAGAATGCTCCGGTCAATTCCAGCAAGTGTTTCCATTGTGTTGGACCATCAAGGCTCATGCGGGGTGTAGACCAATGATGTAGCTGTGCGTCATAGCTGTGTGACTACAGTGAAAGATAATGTCAACAATGGAGGTTGTTCAACAGCTCCTTTTTTTACCGAGGAGGCCACCAAGAAGCGGAGCGAAGATGCTACAGGGGAGCTTGCTAGCACACTACAGCTCTACACTACACACTACAAACCCACACAATAGACACTTCAAGGGATTTACAAATCCCATTGCATGCAGTCTTACAACAAGGGCCTAAAAGACCCAACTGCACAACATAGTAAACACTTAATTCCCCAGCACATACACCTCAAGAGCTCCTTGGTTCAGCACGCTACGGCGGAGCTCGCAAGCTTGTGGAGACCGGCGTGATCTGGCCCCGCATGGCTAGCAAACAGACCTCGGGAAGCAGCACTCCACAGCTCGGGGAGCAGCATCCAGTCCAGCACAGCTAACCACCAAACTCTGGCAAGCAGCGACTACCAAACCCAGAAAGCCCTCCTAACCCGGACCGCTATTCTGGGTGAGCGTAAACCAGCGCTTGTTGTAACTTGATGCCTTCTACCTCTTCGGCTCCGAGCCCTCTTTCCTGCCCCACTTGTAATATTGTTAGTCAGGATCCCGCCTCATTTAGTGAAGAAAATGGTCGTTGTGTTAACTGTAGTCTGATATCAGACCTGTTATCCAGGCTCGAACAGTTGGAAGCGCGTCTTAGCTCAATGGAAGCTAAACCAGCTAGCCATGTTGTTGTTACTCGGAGCGCTAGCCGCGCTAGTAAAGCTGACTTAGCTAGCATCCCACCGCCCTCGCAGCAGTCGGGGAATCCCCAGAATGAGTTTGTACCGGTGGGGAAGAAGCAAAGAGCTAAATGAAAGCACGCAGAGCGCCCGGAGCTCCCTGTATGTAACAGATTTTCTCCCCTCAATAACGCACCAACTGAACCGAAAACCCTGGTCATCGGCTCCTCCGAGGTCAGACACGTAAAGATAAAGGGAGCTACAGTTAGATGTTACCCGGGAGCCAGAGTTGGTGACATCGAAGGAAACCTCCGAATGTTAGCCCAGAGTAAGGCGAGGTTCCGTCGGGTCGTAATTCACGCAGGTGGCAACGACGCCCGACGAAGACAATCAGAGATTCTTAAACTAAACGTAGAATCGGTGTGTAAACTGGCTAAATCTGTGTCAGACACAGTAGTTTTCTCTGGTCCTCTCCCAAACGTGGTCAGTGATGAAATGTACAGCCGCTTTTCATCTTTTAACCGCTGGCTAGCTAAATGGTGCCCAGAAAATGGCGTTAGCTTTGTGGATAACTGGAGCATGTTTTGGGGAAAGCCCGGCCTCATGCGCAGAGATGGCATTCATCCCAGTTTGGACGGAGCGGCTCTTCTGTCCAGAAACATTTCTGCTAGCTTTAGCCATGCAGCCTGACAACTCAGAGAGGAGACCCAGGGAGAGAGCAGTAGTTTAAAACTCTCCCCTGAGCGGCCTTTAGCATTGATGCTAACCCCAAACAGAGCTAGCCCAGCAGCTCCTAGTGTTAGCTTATGTACTGGAAGGCAAATTAAAAGAATGAATCACAGAAACAAAAATTATGACGTCATTAAATGTGGGCTACTAAACATTAGATCAATTTCCTCAAAGTCCGTGTTAGTCAATTAATTGATTAATGATAATAAACTTAACCTGCTAGCTCTAACAGAAACCTGGCTAAAACAGGATGATTATGTTCGGCTGAATGAAGCAACCCCCCCTAGCTATAATAACTATCAGAAATCCAGGATTTCTGGGAAAGGAGGTGGGTTAGCAGTAATTTCAGAGTCATGCCTCCTCCTTAACATTAAAGTTAAACATATTTATAACTCCTTTGAGAGCATTGTACTGCCTATAAATCACCCAAACAGAAAGACTCAAAAAGCAGTTTATTTATAATTATTTATCGCCCTCCTGGCCCGTATTTTTACGGGCCGTTTTTCTGAATTTTCATCAAATATTATTTTAGATTCTGACAAAATTATAATAACAGGGAATTTTAATATTCATATTGATGATTCCAGTGACTGTCTTGGAAACGCATTTGCGGCTTTAATAGAAAATGTTGGTTTCACACAGAACGT
>NC_050515.1:29154178-29156284 GCF_002922805.2 Oryzias melastigma | reverse complement strand
TTATGGCCTCAATCATCACTCATCCCTCACCTCTATCTGAATGAACTCTTGTTGTAGAAGCTAATCTTTCTTTAACTGTTCTGGTATCACCTGTCCGTCCTGGGATAGGATCTCTCCCTCATGTGGGAATCTCTAAGGTTTCTTCTTTTTTCCTGACTCAGGTTTTTTTAGGAGTTTTTCCTTACCGAGAGGGAGGGTCTAAGGCAGGGATAACCAGTTTATTTAGCCTTAGTTTTTAACTATTGTTCATATTTTGAAGCCCAATGAAGCAATTTTCTTTGTGATTTTGGGCTATATAAATAAAATTGAATTGAATTGAATATTTGGGTTATGGTATTTTGTATACAGTGTTTCTTTAGTCGTGGTTTCACACATTCATGGATTTTTTTTTTTCAGTCAGGTGACTCCCCCTGTTTGTAACAAAAACATCAACAACTCAGGACGCTTGTATGAAACTTTTGCATCTGAAGGAGATTCTGCTTGAATTCCCAAAGAGGGAAGAGGAGATGAAGAGAGCATGACACCCCAAACAAACACATACATCCCTGGATGCTAGAGAAGATTCAACTGTGAGCCAAAGGCTGACCCAACCGGTTCCTAAATCGCTAAATAGTGTTCCCCTGCACGGAGAAATGTCATCAGCTGACTCAGAAACGGACGAAAAATGAAGATAATCATGCAGGATCATTATTATCCAGATCAGGTGTTTATCATGGATGAAACCGGTCTCTATGCAGCAGAACAGTCTATTGTTCTGACTTAAAAAACTCTTCATGCTGATCAATACTCCAATGTTCCTTAATAAATGTTTACAAAGCATGATCTGAAGTGTTTTTGCTGGATCACTAAGAGACATTTTTTGGCCCTAGGGGACTAGACGAGGGTGCCCGTATTTGTAGATTTGGCATGTCTCCAGGCCCTAACCCCCCCGAATAAGGGGGAATACTGTATGTAAAGAATTTATCATTCTTTGCAAGACGATTGCGGAGGGTGAAGAAGAATCCAGACAAAAACAGAACAAAACTTTCGGTTGTATCTTGAGTCGGGAAAAGCGCTGCTCGGACGCTTGCTGCTGTCGTGAAACCTTTCGACCAATCAATGGGTTACATCATGTGACAACAGAAGCTCCGCCCTAATGGGTCATTCTATTTTTCCATGGACCTATGACCAACAGGGTCCAGAAATGGTACCAGTCGGTCTTGATTAACCAGTCAATTTTGTGATGGAAACGCTCAAAATTTTGGACAAAAAAGAAGAAAAAAAATGTCCTTCCTGCGTATATTTGTTCAAAAGCTGCATACTGCTGTATCAAACTCCCCCGGTAAAACATTGTGATTAATGGTGAATAATCGCAACCCAAAAGTGTAATTCATTTTTTAACTGATTGACAGCATTTATATATGAATGCTGGTGGATGTTATAGACATCTACATAAAGCTCTTAATACTTTACCAGTCCAAGTGTAGATTTTTTTTTAGCGAATAAGCAGAATTTGTGTCCTGTTTTTATGAAAGTGATTGAACATCATTTAGCTAAAGAATAAATTATTTTTACAGAAATGATGTTTTTTTTTTTTAAATGTGTGTTGAAAATAACAAAGAATAGATTTGAAACTGCAAGAAACTAACCAGATTTGTGTCCACAGTAAATACAAAATGTATGCTAAGGATGCAGAGGAAAGAGTTCATTCACTCATTTTCCAGACAGGTCTCCTGTTTCAGGGCCTCAATCACACACCTATTCACTCTCACATTCACACCTTGGGGCAATTTAGAGTCACCAATGAACCTCAGAAGCATGTTTTTGGACTCCACACAGAAAGGTCCCAGCCGGGATTCGAACCGGGGCCTTCTCACTGTGAGGCAAGAGCGCTAACCACTGCGCCACCGTGCAGCCCAGGAAAGAGTTGCAGGAGGAAAAAGTCAGGTAGAAGCACAGATCTCTCATATAATGTCTGGGATCTGCTGGAGCATGAGAGAACTCAAATATGGAGGACCAGAGAAGAAAAACATTTCAAAGAAATGTGTTAGAGCAGCTGGCACATGACACAAAAATGAAAAGAAAATAAAGATGGAAAAGAACCATGATGAAAAATATGACAAAATA
>NC_050515.1:29131824-29152856 GCF_002922805.2 Oryzias melastigma | reverse complement strand
AGTATAATAGATTTGTCAAAGACGAATAAAGATCAGAAAGTGATGTCAGTCTCTGGAAAAGCTTTAGTCAGAAGTAAAAATAAATGAAATAAATCAATAAAATAATAATGTTGATTTGAAATGTTAGTTCAGTTAATCTTTGAAAACTAGCAGTGGAATCAGGTCTGTAACTGGTCAGTCACTAGAATAGATAGAAAATGATGTACCAACAGGCTCAAGCTATGTGTAGTATTATCACTGACCTCTCTCTTCTGAATGCAGAAACCTCAACCAGAAAAAGAAAGGTGAGAGCCGTGTACTGGTACTCTCAGATATGAGGATGTTTCTGTCACGCTGCCGTCTGCATTACAGTATTTTACATTCAAGGAGCAAAACAAAACTCAAACTTTGTAATGGGCTCCTGGCAAAACCCCACCCCCTACACAACTTCACCTTTAGTGCTCTTTATTTTTTGCCAGTAGCAGCAGCAGCAGCAGCAGCCTGTTGCTGCACTGACCTCAGCAGCTCCAGCGCCACTGGCTCCTCTCATGCAGTCTCACTTTCTTACACCTCAACATGACACTCGTGTTTGGTAAAGATTGACTTGTTTTTCCAGCATCTCTTCTTAATTTCACACGACCTGCTTGAACTGATGACATCAGTAAAGTCTATTCCAGACGGGAAGTTTTCGTTGTCAGATATGCAGAAGTGCAGTGATCCAGTAGAGTTCTTTAAAGAGGACGCCAGCACATCCTGCACACCTAAAACTAATTTATTTACAATGACAAGAAGTGGTACAGTAAGTTTATTTCAAATCGTTTACAAATAACCATTTTAGCAGGGTTTAAAAACAACTCAGCTACTACACAAAATTTGGCAAGCGAGTCTGTCTAATTTATTCAACCAACTAGAATTAGGTTTAATCAATGGTGTTCAACCATTCAAAGAGTTGCATCAAAAACACAGGGCAGAGATGCATAGACCCCCACTTTATTTAGGGGATCTTCTTCCAATTCTCTGTGGTCCAATTATGTTTTTTTAATTTATGCAAAAATGTAACCCAAAGCCCCCACCCTCATCCCCCATGTCCAAATGAAACCTTGAATAAGACAACTACAATATTTGCACTTAAACAGACAGCATAGCAGTGGTGGTCCGTGCATTTCAGAGCTGAGCTCTAAGATGTGATTACACTGTAGGAGGAATCATTATTACACATCACATGTCATAGAACAGGGCTGCATGGTGGTGCAGTGGTTAGCAGCTTTTGTTTCACAGCGAGAAGATTCTGGTTCAAACTCAAACTTGATTCACGTTAATGACTTTACAATTGAAAATACTTTAATAACTTTTCTAATGAAAATGATCTGTACATTTGTTTTATTTGTGTTACTCGTTTTATTTAATTATTTTTCTATTAAAAAGAAAAGAAAGAAAAACAAAAGAAAAAAATCAGTATACATTCCTATGATACTTGCTTTACATTATTGACTCTTCCAATGGAAAATAATCTGCATACATATATAAGAGTCCAACATTACAGAGGAGCTTCCGTCCTGTAAGAGTTCATTATTCTTTCAATCATTAGCCCGTAAATTTTTCAAATGAAAATATATATTTTGTCTGAATTTTGATAATAGATCTGCGTACGTAATGTCTGAGTCTGAGATAGTGTTATATCTACTAAAACAGTCATGTGATTTATTGTTACTTGAGGATTCCTAATAACCTGAATATATGTTGGAAAGATATAAATATCTGATCTTAAGTTACGAACCGGATAATGATAATACATGTAAAGAAATGGTAAGGTGGAACCCGGGTGGGATTAGATAAATTCACTTCCTCTCACTCCCTTTCAGACAAACTCTCAATGTCTAGATATCCTGTGTTTGACTGTGTTCTCCTTTGTATGTCTTTATGGTTGTAAACTTTTGATGATTGATTTTATTGCATATAAATTTACTTTTTTCAAATCAGCATCACTGGATTTTTTGTGTGAGTTTCATCCAATACTTACGGTAGCAGGACTGAGAACGCTGGAAAATCTCCACCAGACTCCACGGAGCTTCTTGATGTGACCACGGAAATGTGAACGGCGGCTCATTTGACCGCAGTTGGAAAGGATTGTAAATCAATGAAAGAGCATTTTGATGTTAGCTTTGATTATTTTATCAAGAACTCTGAGAAACCAATGATTGAATGTATTGATCACAGTCAATAAACATTGGAGAATTAGCTAAAAGAGTCTTTGGTGAACTGGAAGGAGAAAGAATCAGGATTTTGGAGGAAGTTCTGTCCATGAAGATCTTCACTTCCTCGTCCAGCTGACATCCGGATCAGAACCATACGGCTGGACATTACCCAGATTGATGGATGTTTTTATGGAGCAGAGGTGAAGATTTATGCAGAGACACAGAGATATCATAATCAGACAGGGGGGATCGGGGCGGGGCTACTCAGCTCAGCTCCAAAAGCCACACCCCCTCAGAGGATATTTTGGAAACAGAGGCTTCAGATCAACATGAAAAATTTATTTTTAAGATATTTAGATGGTGGGATTTTGCTTAAAAACTTCATAATCATAATTGAAACACTACTAGGAATGTTTTTTTCAATAAAAAAATTGTCCGGGGGACTAGAGAAGTTCCCTCATCTCTACCTGCATACATGCTATCTGACAAGGAGGCAGCTTCAGATAAGCTCTACCTCTGCTATGTAGTGTCAGAGTTAGCATTATGGCTTCATCTGAGTTGAAGTTCATCCCTGAAGCAACAGTCAGAGCAGAGTCTTCCTCGTTGTCTTTTCTCCTTTCGACTTGTAGACAAAATGATGTAACTTCCCATCACTTAGAATATGATACATGGAGAACAAGTGATGAATGTACATCACAAACACGAGAAAAAACTGACACCACAATCAGTTGAGAACATGTGAGAAGAGTCCAGGCCTTCATCTCATGCCTGTGATCACAGTGTTTGTGTGTCCTAGTGAGTGCACTTCTAAACCCTCGCCGTTCACCAAATCCGCATCACCCTCACTGGAGTTTTTTTTACATGAGCAGGAACTATTTTGAAGCCTCCTCTTAGCTTTGTGGGCTTGATGTTTTCCATGCATTTTTTTCAGTTCATGTCTGCACCTAGATATCATTTTAATTTGACACGCACTGTTTTTTCTCAGAGATACAGTGCGTGTCAAATGAAAATGCTGCAAAAGAGGCATTGCATCATCATGGGTTTCAGTGTGGATTATAAAAAAATATAAATGTGAAAAAAAATCTACAAATACAGAAGTTGATGAAAAAAATCAACTGAATTTAACCAAAGACACAAACATGAAAACACAGAAAACATCAGAACAATTACAGTTCAAGCCAAAAATATAAATAATAATAATATTATTAAAAGGAAAGTATCTTAACTCTAACATGTAGAAGGCTTGAATGTCCTCATTTTTTGGGCACAATTTTTACTGTTCTAAGCAGAGAAATTGCAATATTGTTAGTTTCTGTCATCTGTTTACATCACCAAATGTTGTGATCAGCTTTTACTGATTGGTGATCGAATGAACGTAGATTTAAAATGACACGTATGAAAACTGAAAGCAGCCGTTCACAGTCTCTGTGAACATGCAAACAAATGGCTATGCTGAACAGTATTTAATCTGAGGCACGTTTCTAAAAGTGCATTCACACTGAACTTGATTCCAGTGACATCGCCTGTCAAAAAACGTGTTCCTGAGCTTAACGCCGTGGCCACATGTGGGAGGAGCTACCAGCTAATGTTTTTAGGGTGATGCTATAATGAACGATGACTTTCTTTATCTCATTTAGAATGTATGAAGACACAGATGGTCCTGAGGAATCAGATTTATTTATTGTGAAGAGTTCTACAGAAACATCAGTAATCATGTCTCCATGTTTGGGTTTATATGATTATTATTTAAAGATTTTCCCGGTACAGGGGGCTGTGTCTGTGACAGCTGCTTCCACAGTGTTTCTGTGTCTCTGTGGCTGAGCCTGAAGGCTCTCTGTCTCGTATTAACCTGAGGGGGAAAAAGTTAGGAGACCATTTTCCTTTTTTTTAAATGTCTGGATGAAGTCCGAGCCAGCAGCCTCTGCACCCCTCAGCGACTCTCTGTCTGCTGGCATATCGAGCGAGAGAGCTCCACCGCGGGAGAGAAAGCCGGCGATCTGTCCAGAGTGAATCCCGCCTTCACCCTAAAGTAGCCAGAGAAGCTCTGTAAACCTACGGCTCCAGCGGGTTATGAAAAAGATGGAATTTACTAATACTAAAATATTATTGCACTGTAACACAGAAATGCTTCCAAAAGTAACGAACCAAAAAGTTTGACCTGTAACAGAACAGTGCATGTTATTAAACTGAACTGGATAGAAACCAGTGTACTCCTTGTTTAAATGCACAAATAATGAGGAATTTAATTTGGTTTTTGGTTCCCGTTTCTCCTGTAGGAGATGCTGAACCCAGCAGGGAGCACATAGGATGCATTATTCTTTTGGAGGTATTTTTCCTAGATTGGAACATTCTGTTCTGGCTGAACAATTTTTTGACCCAAATGAGCCTCTTGATGAAATTAGAGTGCAGTCATAGTAGCATAGTAATGTAGGAGAACTACTGCTGGGTTTGCATCCACACATGCATAGAAACCACTTTCTTCTTTGGAATTAGCATACTAGTCAACATTTTGAGTCAAAACTTAAAAAAAATTGGTAAGAGAGAAAACAATTGTCATTTTTGTGAGGATTGGTAGCTCACAAAAGTTGTTGTTAGAGCTCTTTTATCGGTGTACATCAAAAAATTATAATATGAATGATGGCATACAGGAAACTTTGTGTGCAGCAGGGCTGGGTGATATCATTTTTTATTTATATATAGTGTTTTCAATATCAGGCAATAATGATAAATATCACAATTTAAACTAAATAACTATATTTGTCAAATTAGAACCATCTGCGGCTCTAAAAAGAAATGTATAATCATCAGCAGGTTGAATCAGGTCTGTCATTTATATATAAAAAATATTATCTTCACAAGAAATAAACGTGTTGTATTTTTCTGCCACGTCTCAAAGTCTGATCAGTAAAATATTGTCCGACTGCTAACTGGTCCGTGTTTACATACAGGCCAAACATGGAGCAGCTCGTTAGCATTAGCATCATGTTAATGCTACACCGCAGTCACCAAATCGACACTTTTTATTAAACTTTTGGCTGCTGCTATAAGTTCAAAATCACCAGACGTCCCGCTGCTTCATCACCCGAAACTAAACATTACACGGAGAAGATTAGAAAGGGTGGGAGTGTGGTGACTCATGAGTGTTTGTTTACTTGCCAGGAGACAAAGGAACAAATCGCAACATCAATTGTTATCATTCTATTGCCCACCCATAGTGCACAGGAAAAACAGAAAGGAGGACTTCATTCTTGATCATTGAAGTGAGGAAGGTATTTGTGCTGCTCTCAACTCTTTAGCCGATTCCAGACCTATTGTTGCTTTCTTTTTGAACCCTTTGACACGGGTGTCAAACTAAATCACACAAGGGGCCAAAACACACATTAGGTCGCGGGCCGAACAGAATAAACATTTATCGAACACTCTAAAACTACATTTTTATATTTTTAAAACAGTAACTTTTTATCATAATTATGAACCAGATATATAGCATTACCTGTGATAATAATAGTGTGAATGCTGTAAGCTGAATCTGGCCACGGAAGATGCTGAAATTGATAGCTAAAAACCCTGAAGCTAATAGCCAGCTAAAATATGAGCTAAATGCCAAATTACCGTAAAAAAATGAGGTTAGCCAAAACAGCTAGCATGTAGCTGAACTTTTAGCCTAACCCCGAAACAGCCCAAAACTTAAAAAGAAAAGTCTAAATTAGCCAAAACAGCTAGCATGTAGCTGAAATATTAGCTAAACCTCAAAATAGCCTAAAAAATCTCAGTAAATGCCAAAATAGTCCAAAAAGCTAGCAGAATGAATGTGAGAGTGAATGTGTGTGTGATTGAGGCCCTGCAACAGACTGGCGACCTGTCCAGGGTGTACCCCGCCTTCGCCCTTCAGTAGCCGGGATAGGCTCCGGCGCCCCGCGACCCCGAAAGGGACAAAGCGGTCAAGAAAATGGATGGATGAAGCTAGCAGAATGCCAGTTTGTACTTTAATACCATAACTCTTTAACATAATTGTGAATAATAAAAAGTCAGGAATATTATTCCAGAATAAATCAACTTAAACCTTAAATAACTTTCAATATTTTACTCTCCATAAAAATGTTTTGTCAAAATGATACAAGTTAGAAATGAGTACAAGATAACATTGGGCCACTAATAACAATAAAATAAAATGATCTGGAGGGCCGGATAGAATTACCTGGAAGGCAATTCTCGGGCCTTGACTATGACACGTGTTTTAACACCTGAGGGTTGCCGGTGACACTTAAACACAAAGTCTTTAACATACTGTTACTTTAACATGACAACATATCATTCCAGCGATCGTGTTAATAATTAAAAAATTACAGTAAATCAAAGAACATAAACACTGGAGCTCTGGTGCTAACTTTTCAATTAATAAAAACGATGTTTATAATTAAAGACTGAATTTATCTTGCTCCATTATCTCAGCAGATCATATCTGAAGCTGCCAGGCCATCAGCACCAAGTAAACAGCAGGTTTGATAAAGCTGAAGCGATGACAGGAGGACAAAAAGAGAGTTCTGTAATACAATGTCAGGCCAGTTTTGCTTAAATATCCTTAACGTAATTATATTTTTTATTGTTGATGAAAGGATAATTGCTCTTGTGCGAGGGAGTCACATGCAGGGAAAATCCTGTCAGATCCACTGACATCAAGCTAAATTACAATGATTTTCTTTTTGTCTGTGTAAAGAGCTTCTTAAAGTCCGTCATTAAAACTCCATCATAAATCTTGCAGAGATTCTGGGAGTTAAAAACTGTCATTACAATTTTGAAATTGTTTTTTCTGACCATGTCAACCTTTAGATTGTTACTAGAATAAGTTTTATTAAAAGTTCATTATCCAGGCCTCATAAAATGAAGTTCCAAGGTTAGTTTACATAAAGACGCTAGCATTGCTTTTGCTTGTGGTCATTTAAAAAAGACGCGGCACACAAACATTCAAGCCTTTTTGATGACTGAACATCACGGAGAAACCATTGATTGTATTGGTTCTGTGGCTTTGTTTGGGGTGCTTTTTGATCATGTTCTCAGTTTCCCTGTCATTCTCACCATGTTCATCTTAAATCATCCACAGCTGTCTTCATTTAGGTAATCAACCTCATTGGATTTAAGTCTGGTTTTCAGTTCATCCTGGTCAGTCATCTGCTTTGTTCTGTCACCAGTTTTGTTTCTCTGTGGTTTTTGGCATGCTTCAGTTAATTGAATCTTTTAAGTTTCTGCCCCCACCTGTGGAAAAAGCTCATTATGAAATAAATGTGATGTTCTGAAAAACAGCAATGTGAAATTAAAAAAAAAAAGCTGTTAATAGTGAAAATACTGAAAATAGTGATTTTGAAATCACGAGTTTCTGGAAAGAAACACATTATAATGATATTCAACAAGGTTTAATAAAAATATTATGCTAAATATTTTTATTATAAAATGATTTTTAACATAAGCATGTTTTAAAGCAAAAATTGGATGTATTTAATAATAAAATGGTTGATTAAAATTCAGAGTGCAGATTTTTCACAATTTCATGATCTTCTTATTTATTGAAAAGACTTGTATTGGAGTGTTGTTTGATTGACTAAGGTCGTATTTATTTATTTATTTTTTTTATGAACAGTTTGGGCTTCCATACCCAGCCTGGTCTCCTGCATTTGGTTCCTCCACCACCACATCCTGACAGAATTACCTGACCACATTGAACCCAGCAGGGGAATCTACATCATGTCACGTCAGATGGGTTTTCCTGCAGCCATACATGAGTGATGTCATGCCATGTCCCTCCAATCCGTTCATGAGGGGCATTATTGGGGACATCCTTCAAGTTTCCTAATCCTGGGGAGGGTCGGTGGGACCCCACTTCATGTTTCCTGTCCCTGAAGATGGTCGCCGTGCGTCCCCCTTGGCCACGTTAGATGTTCCAGAGGAGGGTTGCGGGGCTGCTCCCTTTCATGTTCCCCTTCCCTGGGGAGAGTCGTTGAGACTGCTCCTCTGCATGTCTGTTCCTGCGGGGCGGGTGGTTGCCAAGTCACCCCCCACATCTGTTAATCTGCAGCAACCTGAGCTGTGTTCTGGACTTGTTATGTTTTTTTTTTCTGTTCCTCCATGTTCCCTCCTGCCAGGTGTGGTATTTTTGGGCATCTGGGATCTTCCCTTTGGGGGAGGGGTACTGTGAGTATTGTGAACTTTGGTTCAGTTTTTGTCAGTTAGGTCATGGGTTCTGGTCATGTTCTGTTTTGAATTGTCCCTCAGTCACATCAGTTCAGGGTTGTAAAGATTCACAGCTGTCTTCATTTCAGTGAATTACCCTCAGACTAAGTGTCTGGTTTTCAGCTGTTCCTTGTCAGGTCATCTGCTCTGCTCTTTTCTGTTCTGCCACTGTTTTGGTTCTGCATTGGTTTTTGGCATGTTTTGCTTAATTTATTAAATGTTTTATGTTCCCGTCACCAAGCCTGGTCTCCTGCATTTTGGATCCTCCACCACCTCTTCTTGAGATTGATATTTCAAAAAAAAAACATCCGACAGTCTAAATGATTTGGAAGAATGAATGTGGCTGTTTGTGGCAACGCCTCAGGCTCTTGGTTTGTCGTGCTTTTGGTTCATGATTTGCTGTTTGTCATGCTTCAGGATTGCTTGCTAGCCATGTCTCTTTTATTTGGATCCTTCACCAACCTTGATTACTATTTCATTTTTTTTCTACTAACTCTACACACACTTCCAGACATACAAACCTTTAAGGTTTGTAAACTGTGAAAACATTGAACTGCAACTAAATCATCTGAAAACCAACCATAAAATGGAAAAAGGTTAAATGGATTTTGTTGCAACGTATTTTGTGAATATAAATGTGTTTCCAAAAGAGGTTCAAGTCTAGTTTTTCTGATAGATCAGGGGTTAGTAACCTTTAACAGTAAAACAGCCATTTGGGGCCATTTTCTACTGCTCAAAACCAAGAAGGAGCTGCATAGTTTTACTTAAGCCTTTAAGAAATATGGATTTAGATTCAAGACCTTTTTTCTTTAATTAATTTAATATGAATTGTCTTTTTTTTGGCACCATCAAAAGGAAAACTAAAAAGAATCTAGCATCTCTCAAAAGGATTGTTATTTATTTTTATTTTTTTTATGCTTGACAGAAGCTGAAATAACTTCTTTTCAAAATAAAAGATGTTCTGTTCCAAACAGGATCCTCTCAGTGCAGCTCTGGACAGCTTGTAACCAATGTTGTGCAGCATAAGATAATATGTGCTTTTAACTCCTAAAAGATCAAACTTTTTACCAAAGTTTTGTATATAAAATCTGTTCATTCTGGAGGTAGAGTTGATCAAACAAGACGTCTTCAGGTCAACAGGATGTAAAAACCTACAGAGTTTATCATCTATGTGAACCTCAGACATCAATTTATACATTTAACGAATCTAAATTAATAAATGATAATTAATAATCCCTACTTAAAAAAATTGATAATTTATTTTTATTTACTTATGTTCTTTTTCCCTCGTTGTCCTCAGCAGTCTTACTCTGTTGGGTTTTGTTATTTTTTTGGATCTTGGTAGTCTTAGTTTTCAGACTTTGTTTATTTGTTTTCTTTAGGTAGTTTTGGTTAGGAGGAGCTGCTGACTCTGACGGTCGACATGGTTGGGTCAGCAGTCTCCGTGACTTATTTTATGTTTGGATAAGGATCCACTATGAAGAGATGAAAGAGACACATGGATCTGGAGCTGCAGGTTGAAGACCTGTGATAGAAAAACAAGAACCATCAACCAAAATGTTTTGAATTTACAAAATAATAGAAGTCACTGATGTGAGAAGGCTCGTTTGTCAGGAAATTAGGCTTCTAAGGTCTGACATGGCCGGTCTGTATGGAAGGGTCCAGCGTCCGTCATTAATGGCCAGAGGTTTGAAAACAAATCGAACCAAAAACATGAACTGCTTCCATGGAACATGTCCTGAATTCAGCTCAGTTCAGGTTTTTTGTATGATGAAAGCTCATCGCCAACGCTGCAGAGAAGATTCAAATAGTCACATACAGTATGTGTTTGTGTGCACAGCCATGGAAAATGAGCTGAAATGACACAAATCAATGCTGTGGAATACAGCTCAGCGCAGCCCCACATAACTGGCAGCGAGGTAGCTGACAGCCTCACTGTGGGATAGCGCACAGATGAAAGGCGTGCTGCATGTAGGCTACATCACATCCTCGCAGTAAAGACGCTAAAAACCAGATTATTGCTCCAAAACAAATGCATCCTGACCTGAAAACCTGCATGCTGTTTAATTCCTGCTTGTGTGCCACTGCTGGCTGCCAGTCACCCTGACAACCTTTGACTAGAAACAGCAGCGTGCACCAAAGCTGCAGCTGAGACTCCCACTTACTGCTGACCCAATCTGATGTTTGTCACCGTCTTTACAGACAAGCTTGTAGAGTTGGAAGACTGATCCTGTATTTACACAGCATAGTATTTCCCTAACCATCGTCATATCCCATGGTGCTGGGTGTTTCCCAGGTTCCTGAATCAGAGCTTTACTTTCAAACGTTTAAGAGTGCATTTCATCAGGTATCAGCAGAAAACAGTTCAATCAGTTTTAAAGGAGCACTTTGTCATTCATTGGACTTTCTGTTAATGAATTGGAAAGTGGTGTGGGTTAGTTCTGACTCAGGCTGAGTAATCTAAATGTATCACTGCTTGTGTGTTCTCCTGCTCCAGCGTGAGCCGCTTAGCCCTGCTGTCAACAACACCTTATTAGCATTTATTTCATGTGAAAATCATGTGAGAATCGATAGCATGGATGAGCAGCGACCTGATCCAGCGCAAACCAATCTAATAGAAGATTGGGTTCTTGTAGATGGATCACTACATGACAGACACAATCTCAGCTATAATGTGTGTCTGTTCTTTACAAAGCAGGCCGATTAAAAATTCAGTGAGAAAAGAGGTGAAGCGTGCTGCTGTGGAGCTTCTCTCTCAATAATTTGGCCTGCAGTATTTCTCCCAAACGGTGGTCTGCTGAGAGGGGCGGGCCAGGGATTCACCTTCAGCCCTCAACCATCACAACTGTGTTCTGTGATCACAGCTTTTTGTCTCTCTAACAATCACATTACTGTCACTACATTTAAATCAAAAGCTCTTCTAACAACATGCAGAAGCATGTCAGCAGCTTCCTATTTTCCTTTTGAAAACCCGTAAACATTGGTTCTTGGATGTCCCACTGCGAACGGAAACAATGTCAACACTCTTGCTGAGCAATTTGTTTTCTATTTGCAAGTCCACCTGTGTCTCTGCACGGGTCACCCACACTGCAGCCTACTCCTCTCATTTTCCACTGACCTTTCATGAAATGCCTCCAAATTGACTTTGTCACCTGTTTGTAGAGAGAAGAAGGGGTTGTTGTCCTCCTCTGCAAATGATCTTTTTGGAGGAGAGTTTTGGAGGCGCGTGTTTTCATCAGGTCCCCTGAGTCTTGGTTTTCTCCTTCTGCAATGGGAAACATTTCACTTTTCCGAGTGAGCTCATACAGTCACAGCCAGCTCTCCACTCAAATTACCACTATTAAAGGAGGTCAGCAGCAGAGTAACACCTACTCCATTTATCTTCAGGAGCTCCTGGCATTGAGGACAGAAAGACGTCTTTATTTCTGTATGTTTCCATTTGAATGAGGGAAATTCAAAGAGAACAACACTGAATAATCTAAAGACGTGAGGCTGCAACATAGTCACTGAAATCATTTATGATCCATATCTGAACAAGTGCTGCCCCCCATGCAGTCTTCCTCTGCAAGCTAAAACCTGATCTTCAATCATGGAGACTGTTTTGGCCAGGACGACGCCAGAATATTTCAGCAGTCTGGATGTTTTCCCTTCAAAATCCTGTCTTGGATTTGTTCCGTTGTTCGACTATCCAAAGGGGCTTTCTCTCTTGAGTAACTGATCCCACATTAATCCCATAGTGGGGCAGAATGCCCATGTTTCTTGTCTGTCTTAAATCCCCAAAGACTGTTTTCCAGGATATGTTTTGGTTGATGCTATTAGTAACATGCAGCCGAGGTCAGAGCCCAGGAGCTCTGTCACACTTTTCAGGCATGTTTCGAAGAATCTGTCTCTCAACAAAAATTCTGACTTGATCTTTTTAAAGCTTCAACCGCTGCCCAAAAAGACCTTTCATGTCTGTTTTGTTTGTTTCTACCAGTTTTTGACGTTACTGCTCTGGTATAATTGACTACAGTATGAATAATAAACGAGAACTGGAAAAGTTGCATTTCCTCCGATAATGCAAGGATAAATGCTTTTTGCTGAATGTGGTGGCCGAAGATGATGAAGCTGTTGGCAGAAATGTTTTTTAATTGCTGAATAATGATATGAACATACTGAATGTTTTCATACCAAACTTGAATAATTTGCAGAAAGTGCACGAAGAATTTCAGGAAAAAAATGCAATGTTGCCAAAATGTTATCTTAACTCAGAATTAGTCCAAAAACCTCAGTAAATGCCAACATAGCCACAAAAAACCTAGAAAGTTGCTAAAAAAAATAGCTTAACTTGAAATGAGTGCAAAAATACTTCGGTAGGTGTCAAATAAAACAAAAAAGCTAACACGTTGCTAAAATACTAGCTTAACTCCATAGTAGCCCAAAAAAACCTCATTAGATTCCAAATTAGTTAAAAATGTTAGCATGGTGCTAAAATATTAGCTAAACTCAAAATTAGCCTTAAAAATCTCATTAACAATATTGTCTCTAAATTGCGGAACGCTTTGATACCAAACTTGCATAATCTGCAGAAAGTTCACAAATATTTAAAGAATTATGTTCAAAAAAAGTAGCGAAATTTGTGTAAAATATCAACAATTACATCAAAGTTCAACAACTGCGTACAATTATATTACCAGAGTAAAATTTCAATAAATGCATAAAATTTTAAAATTTGCTTAAGTTAATGTCCTGAATTGCTGAATGTTTTTAATATTTTAAATTGGAAAATGTACCTATTAGTTTTCAATGGGGCTGAAAAATTGCACACGTTGCATAAAATCTTAAGGACAGTCAAATGTACAAAAAGTACGAGCAGGAATATCCTTAGTGAGCTGAACATTTTTATACCAAGATTGCAGAAATTGCTGAAAGTGTGACTTGAGTTTTTACAAATCAAAAACGTACGGAAGAATGAATAAGAACTAGAAAAGTTGCATTAGTTGTGATTATGCTAGTGTAAATGCTTTTTGCTGAAAGTAGTCGCTAAAGATGCTAAAGCTCTTTGCTGAAAATGGTGATACAATTTACTTTAACTGCTGAAGGGATTTGTTAAAAATGCCAAAACTCTTTGCAAGATGTTAAATTTGCTAAAAGACTGGAAATTTCATGAAAGAACAATGAAAGAGCGCTGAAATTGACCAAAATTTCTGAAAAAATTGTATTCAAATTGCTTAAAATCTCTAAGACATGCCGGCTTTGCAAAGATATTTAGTCAGTTGCTTAAATATGACATAGGCTCTAAATTAACCCAAAAAGCCTCAGTGGATGCCAGATTAGCCAAAAATTAGTATTTCTAGAACATAAAGAAAGGATATTATCTGGTGGGTAAATTTAACATCTGCACGGTGAGCTAAGATGTCAACGCACAGAATTTGTGTGCATGGATTTGTCTTTTTGCATGCATGATCGTTTTGGAGCACTGGTTGAAGTATAATGCCTCCCCCCCTTCCCCCACTGATGTCAGTGCATTTTGACAGCTGATATCCTGCAGAAGTTTAACATAAATCTGCTCACAGGGACTCAGTCTTGTTTGGAGCAGCTTCACACAAACTGGCATCTTATCTGTTTGAGTATTCCACATTTTCATTGTTCCATTTTTGATCAATTCTCAGACTAACTGATGAAGAGAAGGTAGTTCATTTTTACTTTCAGACAGCCTTCAGGTCTCTTACTGTCTGAATAAGGAGGAAAATTAACTTTTTTGTCACAGAGTCAATGGGTCACGAGTCCATCGGCACCATGAAGCATGAGCTGTGTGTCATCTGATGTGATGAAGATCAAATAATTTATGCATTTAAATAAGATCTCCTGATAGAAAGATGGTATCTTTTAGATGATGAACTTTCCATTTGTCAATGAATGACTGCAGTCTTCCCAGCACAGCCTGTGTCCTCCCATCTTCAGCAGACGACTGTTTCAGCTGCTTCATTCCACTGATTCTCTCTCCAAGCTCGTGAGCTGAACCTTAAAACGGCTCAAAACAATAAAATGACAGATTTTCCTTTTATAGTTCAAGTCTCTTCAGAGGAACATGCTGATCTCTCTGTCAATCTTCCACTCTGTTCCACTTATACTGATGGATGGGAACTTGAGATAACATCCTCCATTTTAGGCAGAAAGTCATTTCCTGCTCCAAGACTCTTTCCTGACTGAGGAGCATCACCTCGCACTTAAAGAGGCCAGATCTCATCTGGTTTCAGGCCTCTCCAGGAGTTCTCCAGACAATCAAGCCAACAGGACTACATCTAAACAGAAATGCAATCCTGTACTGATTAAAGTGGAACCCCCGCCCCCATGCCTGATCACCATCCGTGGTACAGGTCAACTGCTGGACATTTTTCTTCTCTCTCTCTTGTCTTTTGCAGGGATATTTGTGACTTTTCAAAGTGGGAAAAATACTATTTACCATTGCGCTCATTTCTAACTATTATAATTTTGACAAAATATATTTTTATGGAGAGTAAAATATTGAAAGTTATTTAAGGTTTAAGGTGATTTATTCTGGAATAATATTCCTGCCTTTTTATTATTCATAATTATGTTAAAAAGTTACTGTTTTAAAACTGTTGGCATTCTGTTAGCTTTTGGGACTATTTTGGGATTTACTAAGATTTTTTGGGATATTTGAGTTTAGCTAATAGTTCACCCACATGCTAGCTGTTTTGGCTAACCTATTTGTTTTTTTGTTTTTTTTTGTTTTTTGGGGGGGGGGAGTAATTTCAAATTTAGCTAATGTTTTAACTTGCTATCAGCTTCAGCATTTTCAGCTATTAGCTTCAGTTATTTAGCTATAGACTTCAGCATTTTCAGCTTCAGCGTTTTTAGTTATTAATTTCAGCATCATCAACTATCAGCACTAGCATCTTCCATCCATTTTCCTGACCGCTTTGTCCCTTTCGGGGTCGCGGGGTGCCGGAGCCTATCCCAGCCACTGATGGGCGAAGGCGGGGTTCACCCTGGACAGGTCGCCAGTCTGTCTCAGGGCCTCAATCACACACATACACTCTCACATTCACACCTTGGGGGGATTTAGAGTCACCAATTAACATATGAAGCATGTTTTTGGACGGTGGGAGGAAGCCGGAGTCCCCGGTGAAAACCCACGCATGCACGGGGAGAACATGCAAACTCCACACAGAAAGGTCCCAGCCGGGAGTCGAACCAGGGCCTACTTGCTGTGAGGCAAGAGCGCTAACCACTGCGCCATCGTGCAGCCCAGCACTAGCATCTTCAGTGGCCAAATTCAGCTTACAGCAGTAACACTAGCATTATCACAGGTAATGCTGTATATCTGGTTCATAATTATGTTAAAAAGTTACAGTTTTAAAGTTCTAAAAATGTAGTTTTAGAGTGTTCAATAAATGTTTATCCTGTTCAGCCCGCGACCTAAGGTGTGTTTTGGATTTTGGCCCCTTGTGTGATTTTGAGACCCCTGACTTAGAGGCTGGAAGCAGCTTCAAGCTGTAAAGTAGATGGAAATAAGAACATAGGAGGAGAGATCCTGAAGAACTGTGCTAAGAATGTTCTGGGGGGGGGGGGATGTCATAGAGGGTGATACGTCTGAAGCCTGAGGTTGATGATGCGATGTTGTAGGTGTCAGCATTCTGCCCCTCCCTGTGTGCTCGCCTCTGGTTTTACTGCTCTGCTTATCACTGTTTCTCTGTAGTTCTTCAGCCTGTTTGTTTGCACCCTGCCCCAGTACATCTTGACCCTGATCTGCCCCCGCCTGTCTGGATGTCTTCCCTGCTCACCTCTAAAAATGGGTTACCTCTGCCTGTTGTCCAGAGGTGACCTGTGTGCTCAGAGCTGCTCAGAGTCTGCTTCACACTGCCTTTCTTCAGGTCCTACTCACCTATCCTTCTGCTTGTGACCAATTCTGTAAAGAAAGATCTAAGAAACGTTTGTTCTTCTCTGCTGTCAGGGCGTTTTTGCATTCAGGGATTTATTTTTTTCTTAAACTGCTGACAGGAGATGGATGAGGAGATTCAGCGTATCTCCAGGGGGAGAATGGTGGTTGGAACAGACTTTAACGAATACGAAGGCAACAGAGGAGAGGAGGAAGTAATGGACAAGTGGAACTTTGCCAAAAGAATGGTAATGACAGTGGTGAAGACATTTTTACAGAAAAGAGAGGAGCACAAAGACGTATAAGAGTGGAGAGAGGACAAAACAACCTGATTACATTCTGTAGATGTTGTAATCTAAAAGACATCAGTGACTGCAAAGTAGTGATGGAGGGAGTATAGTTAGACAGAATAGGATGGTGCTGTGAGGATGATTTTGGTGATGAAGAGGATGAAAAGGAGAAGACCAGAGTAGAGCACCAAGTGGTGGAAATTAAAAAAAGAGTGCTGAGAGAATCTTAGGGAGGAGTTGAAACAGACTTTGGGAAATCAGGAGGCTCTTCCATGTGACAGCTACAGCTAACGTGATCAGAGCGACACTAGGCGTCATCTGGAATGAGAAAGGCAGATCAGGAGACTTGGTGGTGGAATGAAAAAAAATCAGAAATGGGTTCAGAGGAAAAGGTTAAATAAGCCATTTGTCACAACTGTCCTAGGTGGACAGAGGCTGTCTGCAGGTTACCAAATGTATTGGCTCCCCCATCCAAATTATCAGAATTAGGCAGAGAGCAGAGACTGAGAGCCAGACCTTATCCACCAACATCAGTGTGACCTGACCAATGAGCTTCTGGAAGAATGATCCAGAATTCCTAGAAACACTCCTCAACCTTGTCGACAGCCTTCCTAGAAGAGTTGAAGCTGGAGTAGCAGCATCATGTTTAACTCTATGGGTTAAGAATGGGATAGACTTCAGTTTATATGAGAGTCAAGCCAGGTGAGCCAATACAAAAGATTGTAGACCACTTGGTGAACCCAAAAGGTGAAAATGTTAATGCAGATTTTATTTCTATGGACATACAGTACTTCGGTCATCAGATTGTTGTAAACATTTAATCAACATGTAAGGGTAAATAAAGGGGAAGTAGTTCATAAGTAACATTTCTGATTTCCTCGCAGAACACACGGCTCATTATGATCATGTTTTGATCGTTGGGGACTTCAACAACCATGTGTACTGTCCACTTACTGACACTTAACGTGTGTGTCTGGACCCACACATGAACAGGGACACACACTGGACTGCTCTCTATCATATAGCATGTCTGTCTCAACAATGAACCTCTTAGATAGTATCAGTTCTGATAATCTGCCAGTTCCGTTTGATGCTGGATTGTCCTATGCTCCAGTTAAATCTAGCACGCTTGTTCAGCATTATCAAGTTTTTTACTCGCTCAGTGCCAGCCAGTTTACCGCTGCCTTTGACCACCTATGCGTGCTGTCTGGCTCATCAGTAGAGGAACTTTGTTCTTGGTTTCACTCCTCTTGCCTGAACGTTCTAGACTCAACGACTCCTTACAAAACCATGAGACCTCGGGCCAAACCTGAGCCCTGATTCAATGAGAGCAGCAAGGAGGGAGTGCTGCAGAGAAGAACGTAGGTGGAAAAAGGACAAACTGCAGGTTTCTTTCCAGATTCTGAAGGGCTGTTGGCATCATTATCAGAACACTGTCAAAAAATCACGAGAATCACATTTATCTAATATCATTGAGACCAACAGCCACAATTCACATGTGCTTTTTAAAACTGCCTCCTCTCTTCTTAACGTCTGACTGCCAGGAAGCATCTTCTGAATTAACAACTTTTTAATGTTTTCATTCAGAAGGTTGTTAATATCAGAGCCGGTATTTCAGCCTCCAGCTTTGACCCATCTGAGTCTGTCCCTCCTCGAGCTGTGCTCCAGTCGTTTGAGCCGGTGACTCTATTCTAGAAGACATTGTCAATCACATGAAACCATCAGGTTCTCCTCTGGATGCCGCCCCCCCTCGCTTTTTAAATTCCAGGATAGAGCAGCTGATGGTGCTCTATGATGAACACCAGTCTGTCTATGGTGTTGTACCTACAAGTTTGAAACATTCTGTTGTTAAACCTCTGATTAAAGGCCAAACCTCGACAAATCTGACCTAGCCGACTGTTGGCCTATCTCTAGGTTTCCCTTTCTCCCAAAAATTCTGGAGAAAGTGGTTTACCTACAGTTGAACTCCTTCCTTGAGAAGAACCATGTCCCGGAGAGGTTCTGGTCCAGTTCTAAAACTCTGCACAGCACAGAATTGACCCTGCTGAGAGTTTTTAGTTATATTTCCTGTGCAACTGATGATGGAAACTATGTGGTCTTACTTTTGCTGGGCTTGTCTGCAGCATTTGACATTGTGGAATATAATATCTTACTGTCCAGGTTGAGAGGTTTGGCTGGACTTTGTGGTACTGCACTCGACTGGCTTTCATCTTATCTATCTAACAGGACTGTGTGTGTGAGCATGTCTGGATCCTATTCTTCAACGTGGAAGTGATGGTGTTTGGTCCTAGCAGCTCCTGTGACCCCTCCTCAGTGGAGCTGGGTCCCTTGGCTCCACATTTTAAACAGTGTCTAACCTGGGTTTTAAGATGGACAGTGATTTTAAACTCAACTAAATAACAAACAAATAATTATGATAAAAACTTGTGGTTTAAGAGAAATATTTCCTTGTATGAAAATGTGAATGAAAATGTTTTTAATGAACTTCAGAATGGAGACGGTTCTCTGACATGAAACTTGGGAAAATAAAAGCTGAATGAGAATGTGTATGTCAGCCCAATATCTGTGTATCCACCTGTGAAAACGTTATATTGTGTCAGTATTAGGGCTGAGAATCTCAGAGTCACTCAGGATACGATGTGATTCATGATACCAACAGTATTGCAAAATGGTAAACATTACAATAATCAATATATTACCTTGGTAATTTATGATATATAACCATTTTAAACACAAATGCATATTTTTGTTCTCTTCTAAATCTTTTTTTAGAATAATTTAAAACACAATTTTACACCCTTTTCAACGTTAAAATAACATTATCAATAAATACTAACGTGTCTTCACCATAATTACATACATTTTAAGGTAATAAACATATAAGCTAATAAACAAAGCTCTAGTTAAGAATTAACATGAAGATTAAATCAAATGGTCTCATTTCAAAGAGCAATAAATGTGGAAATAAAAAAAATCATATTGTTTAAATTCAAATTTACTTTAATTAATTTTACATTTTATGCCCAACAATTTGTTGTTGAGGCACAATATGAACTTTCAGCCTGTTAATATTATAGAATCATTGTTTTTTAAAGTGCTCCCATCTTTAATTCCTCCTCCTTTTATCAAAATGTCCTGCACTTTTTTCAACACTTTAGTCACGTGCTCCACGTGTGCACCGCTAGCATACGCACCTGTTGGATCAATAACACCGCTAGACGTCTCATTTGGACGGTCAGACGCTGCACACCTCTCCACTAGAATCTGGTGTGTTTTATCGCGGTGTGTGGACAGATACTGCTGTTCCCGCGCTTACAATCCGTGTTATTTAACAGCGAAAACAGCGCTCTGTCTACTTTACAGAAACACAGACACAGCTCGGACCTTTTCGCTCGCGGCCGCTCTGCCTCCGCGTGTTCTCACCTGTGTAGCAGGTGGAGAGGAGCCCCGCCCCTCTGCGGAGAAGCAGCGGAGAAAGTGACTCCGTGTTCGCGCTGAACCCACTACATTTTAGGCATTTAGCCGCCCGTACCGCTCGTTCCTATAACCACTATTGCTTCATACACATTTGTACTCGCTAATCATCCGTCTGGCCCGGGGCCGCTTCTCTGTCCGGCCCTTAGACCGTCTAAATCAGGGGTGTCAAACTCAAGTCCTCGAGGGCCGACGTCCTACTGGTTTTCCAGAAATCCTGCCTCATCTGCTGCTGATTACCTGGATCAGGTGTGTTTGGCCAATAAGGAGCTTCAAAGGCAGGTTGGTTGGAAATCATGTAGGACACCGGCCCTTGAGGCCTGGAGTTCGACACCTGTGGTCTAAATAGAGCGTTATTCACGTCAATGGTCCGCCCCAGACATGTTGGTAAAGCACACTCTGGTGGACTCGACCAACTGTCAGAATTTAAAGGGGTGTTTATGTCAAATTGTAGCTCCAAAACTGACGGTGTCATCTCTTAAAGTGACGGACGAACACTGCTACAAAGATTCATTCATAATCTAACGTGAATAATTTTTCCATGATGGCGACTGACCGGCCCATGAATGAAGCGGCCCACCGGGAATCCTCCCGACTCTCCCGATTACCTACTCCGCCCTTGCAGATGTCTGAGCAGTTTATGAGGAAAACATGTGAACTGGGTTATACTCACAGAGCTGTATCAGCTCAAGCATTATATTTTGCACACAAGGGAGTGCTAGGTTACGTCCACACATGTTAGGGACATTTGCAGGGCCAAATGGGGATTTTAATGGTTAGGGTTGGATGTGATTGTGTGCAATCTTTACTGTGATTCATCATAAAAATAAACAATGGTTTATCAAACAATGATGACACGCCAACACATCCATGATCAACCTTACTACGTCATGTTGGTCACTGGAACACCAACATGGTATAACGTCCATCTACTTTATGACGTGCTTCCGGTTCACACACATGTAACCCAGAGGAATGGAGAAG
>NC_050515.1:29069985-29131732 GCF_002922805.2 Oryzias melastigma | reverse complement strand
TACTACGTCATGTTGGTCACTGGAACACCAACATGGTATAACTTCCATCTACTTTATGACATGCTTCCGGTTCACACACATGTAACCCAGAGGAATGGAGAAGTGTTACGGTTACATTTTAAAGAAGAATGAAGACGTGCAGAGAAACTTCAGAGGAATCAAAGCTGATGGTTATGAAAAAGAGAAGTGGAGGCTAGGACATTGGTGAACAACTGGATGGTGTGAATCCAAGGAAAACAAGCACATGTGTAACATTTGCTTTGGGGATGTTTCATAGAACAGAGAAGTTCAGATGGAGCTGCATCCTGTCTTTGTAGATCTAGAGAACGTCTAGGACCGGATCCAGAGAGATAAGCTGTGGTTCGAATGAGAAGTACGATGGAGTTGTTGGGGACATGCATGAGAGCCGGAGGATAGTGGTGAGATGTACACCTGCTTATTGTAAGTGTGACAGAGGAGTTAAGGGTGGAGGTTGAACTACCCCAAAGACCACCTTTGCGGTCCTTCTTTTTGCTGTGCTGATGGACAGACTGACAGGAATCTCTGTGGATCCGGATGTTTGCAGATGACATTGTGATCTGTTGTAAGAGCAGGGAGCAGGTGGACAAACATCTAGAGAGGTGGAGATCTCTGGAAAGGAGAGGAATGACTGTCAGTTGTCAGAGTGTCAGCTGTCAGAGTGTAAATGAGAGGAACTCCAGAAGAACAGTGAGGTTACAGGGAGCAGAGCAGAGGAGAAGAAACCCTATTTAATTCATAGGGTCACAGTCCAAAACAACAGAGAGCGCAGGAAAAATGTGGGGGGGAATCTGCAAACAGGTTGGAACAGGTGGAGGAAGGTTCAAGGTGTGATGTGTAACTAAAGAGTGTCATCAGGAATCAAAGGAAAGGAGTAGAGGATTTGTTGAAAGCAGACATTCTGGTTTAGAGACTGATGCAGAAACAGGAAGCAGAGATGAAGATGTTGAGGTTGTCTTTGTGAGAAACCAGGATGGATCAGGAATGAATTAATCATAGGATCAGATCATGGTAGATGGTCTGGAGATCAGTGTAGGAAAGCAGATGGAGATGTTTGGACACTGAGAGGAGGAACAGTTGATGAAAGGATGATGAAGTAGAGGAGGACACAGAATAGAGGGTAGATGGAGGATGAAGTTTTGCTGTCTCACCCCCTAAAGGGAGCACCTGGTTAAACTGCAGAGTATTTGTAATCATACAGGTCAAAGAAATGTCTCAACATAATTAGGTCAATAATGTCCACCTCAGGGCTGCACGGTGGCGCAGTGGTTAGAGCTCTTGCCTCACAGCGAGAAGGCCCCGAGCTGGTTACAGATGAGCTTGCTAGCATGCTACAATGGAGCTCGCTAGCATGCAACAGCAGAGCTTGCTAGCTCGCTACTGGGGAGGTTGCTAGCTCAATACAACAGAGCTTGCTAGCCTGATACAGGGGAGATTGTTAACTTTCAACATAGGAGCTCACTAGCTCGGTACATATGTGCTTTCAAGCATGCTAGAATGGAGCTTGCTAGCATGCTACAGAGAGGCTGGCTAGGATGCTACAGAGAAGCTTGCTAGATCAATACAACTGAGCTCGCAATAGAGGAGCTCACTGGCTCACTACCACGGAGCTTGATAGCATGCTACGCTGTGCACCGGGCACCTGGCTAGCATAGCGAGCCTACCCACTGAGTGTCCACTTTAGCTAATGTGGGCAAACACAGGTGGGGCCACCACAGAAGTTGTGGACAAACCCATTTGCAGCCCACATTTTCTGGCCACTTTTAAACCACATTTAGCCCAGCTGGACTTGCTGGCTGGGTCTTTTCTAGCTTAAAGATGAAAATCTTCTATAATTACAACAACGTTTGCAAAAAAGAGCAGAAACAAGGCACCAAGATTTGTATCATTTAGCCAAGTTATGGCTTATTTGTTCTGTAACTACATACGTATTTAAAAACAAACTTTTTCTTATTATGAAAAAACTTTAATGATTTTTTCATAGAGATAATCAACACCAACAACACATCTTTCCATTCATTTTATTTATTCTCCTCTAGTCGTGCTGGAGCCTCAGTAACTTGATGTGTGAATTCATTAAAAGTAAACAGAAAAGCACAAAAAAGTCACTGTGAATAAAAAATATCCAGATCTCCTTTTTAAAAGCTTCACATAAATAATTCTGTTGATGAACAGTGTGAACTGTTTTTTTCTGAAGATGTATGCAAAAGGCTGTTTTTTATTTTATTAAAAGCAATGTGTTTGAAAAGGTAAAGTCAGCACTACATGGGGGGAAACAGAAAATGTTTAAAGACTGACACGTCCTTATTTCATCCAGAATAATGCTAATGGGAGCTAAAAAGGTTTTCCTGCCTCTTCTTCAAAACCTGAATGTTAGTTGAGATTCTGTTTCTCTGCGCTTCTATTCATGGAGATAATTTAGCAACTTCTTGTGCTGTACAGTGTGCCTAACACAATAACTTAGGGGAAATTATGGTAATCACGCTCTAACTGGCTACATAAGAGATCACCTCACTGCTTCAGCACATTAAGTTCTCAAAGGTGTGTAAACCCTTAATAAACCACATCACTCCCTCCTGTCCTACTTACGATTAACATGCATTTGGAAATGTACACGACTTGGAAAATCTGACACTGGCTCTAGGGAGCACTTTAATCAGAGGCAATTATATCTGCTCGCACTGATGAAGTGCGGCTGCTCTGCTCTACTCTATCATTAAGAAGATTGAAGAGTGTTTTTAAGACAGTTGCATTGTTGTATTGCTGTTAAATACAATATTTCATTTCAGCATTTCTCATATATACCAAACCATCATGGAAGAACATTGTATGGGTTTGTACACTGCGTGACCATGGAAATCCCAGCTGTGCTTTGCTAACAGGACTGGGCCTCAATCTGAGGCTGGACAGACTGTCTCTTCGGGCAGAGGATCTTGGAGAAAGCCCGTCTGAAGCTAGTGTGGCACAGAGGGTACAGGAACGGGTTGATGGCTGAGTTCAGCCACAGAAGCCAGAAGGTCATCTCATACCAGTAGTTTGCCACACATTCGCCGCTACAGGCGGCACGGATGATCATCAGCAGTGTGTATGGAGCCCAGCAGATCCCAAAGATGCAGACGATGATGGCCAAAGATTTGGCAATCTTTTTATCTCTAGAAAGACGAGACCCTGGAGTTCTACGGCCGGGTGGCATGCAGGAGGCCGTCTGCTGGAACAGCCGGGAGTTTTTCCTGTGAGGGGAGAACTTCTCCCTCTGCACAAAGATCTGACTGGTGTCAGGACAGCCACTGGAAGAGGGGGACAGGACGTCCTCGTCCTCTATGACCGCAGAGATGGCTGCAGGCTCGCTGGACGTCACTTTACGAGTCTTAACAAAAAACACTGACCAGCCTCCTCCATCTTTGCGTCTTTTAGGTTTCCTTGGAGGCTCGGGCTCGTCTTCAGCACAGGCGTTCCAGTTCTTATTCCTCTGGTGGATATTCAGGTAGATGCTGAGGTTAAAGAAAGCCACGGACACAAACGGAGTGAAGAACTCAAACGTAGAAGCGCTGAGCAGGAAGTACCAGGTGAAGTAGAATTCCGCGTAGCATTCGTGGGCTGGTACGATGCTCTGACCCACTATTGCCTCCCAGAAGATGATGGCAGGACCATAGAGGAAGAAGGCCAGCACCCACACAGCCACCATCTTCAGCACGGCTTGGCGGGTCATGTTCCTCTGAGCTCGGTATTTGACCTGTGTGGACAGAGAGGAGGAGGGTGAGTCACGGCGACCCTCCATGAACAAGAAGCTGCTTCAACATCAGGGTTTGTGACATCTGAACCAAACGCAGCTGCAGGCGCAGCGGCAGGCTGACTTCAGAGTCTCCCTTCAAACCCAGCTTCTGCTGTATTGTATCAGAGCAGCAGAGATGCTGTAAATAAAACCCACTCGTGACGCACTTATTCCACACTGTGTGACTAAGAGAGAGCAGGGGAATGTTGGGCTGAGAGCCACATTCACCGAGGAAACATGAGTATGAAAGAGACATCTGGTTTCTCACCCTCATCCTCGCTGCATTTGAGCTTCACCTCCTCTCCGTGTGAACCATCATCTGAGTTCTGCTGCTCTTCTTCTGTTCTAGTCTTCACCTTGTTGCTCCAGCTGCGTTTGTCACTGTGACTCACTGATGTGGGTAACTATGACAAAAATCCACCATAGATGATGAGCTCTCTTTACAGGATCATGTGCACGGTTCACTCTCTCCACAGTATGGAGTTTGCTTTTCTATAAATGACAGCCACCATGCTCTCTGCTGGCTTGAAAGGAAGAATGAAGAGAGCTAATGAGAGCCGTCATTCAGAACCAGATCAAAGCATCCTGAGCATTAAGGTTGTTGTTGTATCGCTCAAAGAATTCAGCACAGGAGAAATTATTTTCCTTTAAATGGCGCATCCAAAGGCTCTAATGAATTTATCATAACATGTCACACAAAAAGAAATACGTTCATTCCAGTGCTGCATCCAAACTGTCAGATCTTTGTGTTTTCATGAATAATTCTGTGAACAGGTCCTGACTAAAAGAAAGGGTTGATTGGATTGAAGATACATTCTGACAACTCCTTTAAGCACTTCTCAATTCAGCTGCAGTTCAGTTTAGTTACTCACAAATGTCAGGTTCTAAAAAAAAAAAAAGATGAGTAAAAGAAACATTTTGTCTTTTAGGCTTTTTGTTTATTGCTTATAGTCTTCTCTTTTAAAGCTTCAAGCTTTCTTCTAACCAACCAATGCAATTCCATTATAAACAGTCAAGCAGTTTGAATGATCAGAACTTGATTGAAACCATTTCAGCAAAGCTTTATGGTAGTTCAAATGTTCTGTTCAAGTAAAGAAGAAATACATTTGTATTCAGACATGTTCATGTTAGATAATTCATATTTGCTTCACAAACTGGGATTAAAGTGTAGAAAATTGGGATCTATAAATGTTAAAAAAAGGTTGAACAGTTTTCTTACCTGTGATTCACTATGTATTAAATGGCCAGTTTCATGCAAAATCAATGTTTTGAGCTTTTAAGTGTATTCTACTGTTAAGTCCTTATTATAAAATCCCCAAAGCAGTATTTTGATCCGTTCACGCAGTTCTGGGTAATCCTCTAAAAACCTGCACTCTGAGTTCCAGCCCTCCCATACCCCAGTGACCAGAAGGTTCTCTCATTGTGATGTCACAGAGTGAGAACAGCCCCTCCAGGAAGAACAGCTCCGCCCCCAGGCTAACATAAAGACAAACACAATCTACAAAGTTAGCAGTGATCAGCATAACACTTTCATTTTATAAGTACACAATTATATAAAATCGATCTTTGTGAAAGTTTGGATGTTGTTTGTTTGCAGATGAAATGCAGACATGCTGCCGAAGACGGCTCTAGACAGGGTGTCAAACTCAATCACGCAGGGGGGCAAAATCCTAAACACACCTTAGGTCGTGGGCCGAACAGGATAAATGTTTATTGAACACTCTAAAACAACATTTTTAAAACTTTAAAACTGTAACTTTTTAACATAACTATGAACTAGATATATTACCTAATACATATTGGCCTAATTATGTTGATTACCTGTGATAATGCTAGTGTGAATGCTGTAAGCTGAATTTGGCCGCTAAAGATGCTAGTGCTGATAGCTGAAGGTACAAGTTAAAAATAAGCGCAAGATAACATCCGTCCATTAATAACAATAAAATAAAATGATCTGGAGGGCCGGATAGAATTATCCAGAGGGCCGGATCTGGCCCCTGGGCCTTGACTTTGACACATGTGGTCTAGGATGATGTCAGGAAATGAGGGGAACCCACAAGGAGTGAAAGGTGGAGCCTCAGAGATGGAGGTAGGAAAAGAGTTCACAAAAATGACTCATAAGTCATTATTAATTTGTTTTTTAGTGTTCCAAAGGTAATATACGATCATTTATACGGATATAGTTGATCATTTATACGGATATAGTTCACTCTGAAGGATTTAAGAAATCATGGTATGACCCTTTAAATGAAAAATGTTTCCTGCACAGCTACACCATTCCACAGTGTAGCTATGAGTGCAGTGGTACTGTGGAACAGACAGACAGATGTAAACAGCGTGTCTTTATGAAGCAGGTGCTCATCCTCGGCAGCATCATTAAGACTGAGCACTTCATTCGAGGAATCCACTGACTGGATCTAATCCCATAATTTCAGCCTGTCGGTCTGGCCTCTGACTTCCTCAGTGGCTCCATAATCCAGCTCAGTCATTTTGTAAACCATGTTTCCAAATGTCAGATTTAGCCTTTCGTCCCACAAAGCTCAAAGTTTTTCTTTTAGCTTGTGGTGCCTCCAACATTTCTGTTCAACATTTCACTCATTTGTGTCATTCTTTGTCTTTACTGTGTAATGAATTCTCCAGGCAAAGTTCTCACTGATTACTGGAGCTGCCGTTCTGTGCCAAAGCACTGAATCAATTAGTTTTCAATTTACGACTACAGCATTCAATTCATGATCAATTAATTATTGACATTTTATTCAAAATAATTTTTATTTGGTTATGCAAAACGCTTTTCACGTGACTTTAGTTATAAACTGGATGGAACTTTCCTGAATAAAAGGATCAGATCTTGCATAAAACTGAAAGAAGTTCTGACTAAAAAAGGACTTTAAAGGAACACATTATTTAAAGAATCAAAATGAGTACATTTATCAATTTACCAACCTTTGTTTTAACACTGCCTGTGAAGCATTATCAAATAGAGAAATTGAGGTTAATGCTCTGCAGTAGATGTGGATCACTTCACAGTTTTAATGTTTGATTACCTTCAAAAAGTCCAACATTAATGATCACGTGTCATAAATGGCTCTGAGGCCAACCACCATCATGTGAAGTATCACACGTATTGTGATGGTGGGTCGTCTGTCCTCCTGCTCCTGGTCGTGGACTGCAGTTCTGCTTCATCTGGACTATGGACTTAATCATCACTCGTCCCTCAGCTCTATATGAATGAACTCTACTCATATATGCAGTTTTAGCAGCTAACTTTTCTTTAACCGTTCTGGTATCGCCTGTCCGTCCTGGGATGGGATCTCTCCCTCATGTGGGAATCCCTAAGGTTTCTTCTTTTTTTCCTGACTCAGGTTTTTTTAGGAGTTTTTCCTTACCGCGAGGGAGGGTCTAAGGGCAGGGATGACCGTTCTTTATAGTCTGTTTAGTTTTTACCTATTGTGCATATTTTATGACTCCATCTGTGCATCTGTAAAAACTACAGGCATGAAGCCCAATGAGGCAAATTGAATTTGTGATATTGGGCTATATAAATAAAATTGAATTGAATTGAATTGAATTGATGCTCAGACTGCTCTTTCAAAATAAAACTGCTCATCTTTCAGCTGGCCACCAGGAGAGGATGTCCCGATTCATTCTTCTTCTACACATTTGTGTGTCCAGACAGGAAGCTCTCTCATTTGTGGTGTTCCTGCACCAACTGCAGATTTTTGAATTTTAAAGCGGCAGACTTACCAAACACTATCTCTTAAATAAAACCCTTTTTTGGATGGACTATTTTGTGTCTGTGTTCAACAGCCTTCATAATTCTCCTCCAACCACCATGTCTGTCATCCCTCTGTCCATGAAGCTTGGTGAGGCCACACTGAGACTTCACAATAATCTGGAAACTGCATCAGCTCTTCATCTCTAAAGTCATCTGTGAAAAAAGCATTTTTTCAGTTTTTCAGCTACAGTGAGTGAATGAATGAATGAATGAATGAATGAATGAATGAATGAATGAATGAATGAATGAATGAGTGAATGAATGAATGAATGGTTTATTTCAAGCAATCAGGTCATAATACATGAAATAACATATCACATAATAAATCACAGATTGATCGCTTAAAAGGAGTGGAAGGAAGTGAATTTATATAATCCCACCCTGACTTGACCATTTTCTCTACATGAATTATCAATATCCGGTTCAGGACTTAATATCAAATGCTAATACCCTACAATCATAGATTCAGGTTATTCAGGATCTTTAAGATCAGTGATGTAATGAAATTTCAAACATTCACAGACAAGTCATTAATATTAATCAGTACCTTCTTCTTCTTTTCCTTTGGGCTTTTCCCTTCAGGGGTCGCCACAGCGAATCAGTTTCCTCCATCTAAGCCTGTCTTCAGCATCCTCCACTCTAACACCAGCCACCTTCATGTCTTCATTCACTGCATCCATAAACCTCCTCTTTGGTCTTCCTCTAGACCTCTTTCCTGGCAGCTCTAGACTCAGCATCCTTCTACCAATATATTCACTGTCTCTCCTCTGAACATGTCCAAACCATCTCAGTCTGGCCTCTCTGACTTTATCTCCAAAACCTCTAACATGTGCTGTCCCTCTGATGTATTCATTCCTGATCCTATCCATCCTGGTCACTCCCAAAGAGAACCTCAGCATCTTCATCTCTGCTACCTCCAGCTCTGCTTCCTGTCTTTTCTTCAGTCCCACTGTTTCTAGTCCAAACAACATGGCTGGTCTCACCACAGTCTTGTACACCTTTCCTTTCAATATATTAATCAATACCAAAAATCAAAATATACTCAGACGATTATCATCAAGAAAAACATCATCCACATCAATCAATACCAGCAGTCCAAGCATATTCAGACCATCGTCACCAGAGAAAATCCCCAACCAGCATCAGAAATCCAGAGTATAACAGATGATTATCTATGATCATCTGAATATATCCCAGAGCTCCAGCACTGATCAATACAAATGACTTTCCCAGATGATAATCATTATCAGGAAGAAAAATCATCCATATGTAATGCAAAAAAATTCAAAATATTCTCATTAAAAAAGACATTTTGTGCAAATTGTATCATTATTATCATTATTCGGTCACAGCTAATTTTGGATGATTGGAGCTGATTTTAATTATCAAACAGTGTTTGGGTTAAAATTATGATTTTTTTGTCCCATAACCACCATCATTACATTGCCTTAAACGAACACATGAAACCCCTTGAGGCCCTGCTTTGTGTCTAATTCTTGACAGAGATGAAGTCAAGTCATTTGAAGAATTGAAATCAGAATTCAATCTTGAAAATAGGGATTTGTTTAGACATCTGCAACTACTTCTTTTTTATAATTCAAATGGTAAACAAGGAATTACACCTAAAGGTAAGAGTCTGGTTACAGTTACAGTACAGAATCCTACAGAAGACTACCAAACAAGACTGTTTCTAAAGCCAAATGATAACACTGTCAGCCAAATGGGATGAATGGGAAAAAGAATTCAATATTAAACTATTGGAAAATGATTGGCTTGACTTGTGTAAAACACAACAAATATCAACCAGATAAAGTAGATGAAAGGAATTCCGATGAAAAATAATACTCAGACTCTTCATAACACCACAGAACTGCTGGGAAAACCAAAATATTGCTAGAGACAGTGTGGACATGTAAATGCTAATCACCTTGCTAACCACCTTTTTTGGCTCTGTAAAACGATATTCAAGGATAGTGTCATTAAAACAATAGAAGGTATACTGGGCTACATAATACCCAAAGATCTTCAAATCTTTTTACTGGGACTGCTACCCAAAAGTGAACCGATATCTTTTCAAAGTACTAACGATTGCTTGTAAAAAAACTATTACAAGGAACTGGCTTAAACCCGACCCCCCTACAGATGTCCAGTGGCTTCAAATTATGGACGAAATTCACCAGATGGAAAAGCTCACCTTCTTTTTACATCTTCAAAGACATTTATTTTCAAGATGCTGGAGAAAATGAACTGCTTTCAAACATAGAGAAGCATGATTGTTTATGAAATTTGAGTATCTAAATCAAGTCTACAGGTTCATGTTCTACTGTTTGTTTTGCAAGACGGTGCCTTGCATCCATGTGTTTGTGATCAATGTTTGTTACAAAAGGAAAATCTGAGAATAAAATAAATAAAAAAGCCCTAAGCCCACAAGCAGTCTGAGACCACAAACCAATTAATGAGCCAATTACAACAAAGCTTCATTTCTGCAGCAGAGAACTGGCAGCTTATCAAAAACCTCTCTGGTAGTGAAAAGGATGATGGACCCATCCATTTCTGAACACACTTAATCCCTTTCAGGGTCACCAGATGGCTGGAGCCTATCCCTCCATGGGCAGATATTCTGCAGGGTCACATAAAGTCTTTGTATATGGAATCGCTGATTAACTGCACATAAACTGTCATGTTACTGCATTAAAGTACATTTCAATTACGTCCAAAGGAAAGAAGGATTTTCACAGGAACCCTGCTGGCAGAGACTTATCAGGTCTGCTCTCTGCTATGATCTGATCCAACACAATCTCACATTATTTGAGAGAAGTTGACGAGGGCATTAAAGACATTTCCATCTCACCTCTATGCAGGCTGGAATGTCACAGGAACATCTTTTGAGCCGGAGCTCCTATTTCAGGAACTCTACCAATGACGTGTGCAGAGGTGAGGGGGGAGGAGTTGAGCCCCAATGCTTGATGAAACAGGTAAAAAAGCTCGGGGTCAGTCAGGTGTATTTCTCCAACTGCATATGTATGTTTTGATGAAACAAATGTTCATTTAGTCTTTTTACTCCCATTGAAAGCGGATGTCACACCGAGGAGTAAAATGCAGCTTTTCAGGACTGAGACGCGTTCAACACCAGCTTGTGGGAGTTTCCTGAATGGATGTCGGAGTGAATTCTCCAGGGACCACATTGCTTCTTTTGTGGTGGAAAGGGGAGCATAACATGGCCGCGCCGTTTCTTTCACCACAAATGCTTTCATGGTGTGTTTGCAAACATTTGGAAGTTTCCATTCATGTTCAAGAGAAGCAGAGAGAAAAAATCTGGATGATTGCAACTTCATTTTTTCACTTTCTTTGAAGGGCTTGACATTAATAATCAATTGTTTTATTTATCAGAGCTCTGTCTCTGCTCTCTGATCAGTGGCTAAAGAAAGTTGGAACAAAATACTGTAAAAAGTGAAATATTGGATCAAAAGCTCTATAATTTGTCCACATTTAGAAATTTACGTTTTTTTTAATCAATTTACATTATTGAGTTGAATAAACCATCAAACCAGATTTTGAAATTCATGAAAACAAATAAATTATATGTAAAAAATACAGATCTTTTGTTAATTGATCCATTGCTTTTTTCAGTGTGGTCCATTTGAACCAGATTACTGAGTGAACCGCTCAATAAAATGATTGAATAATCTTAACTTTATGAACATACATCTATGGGGTTCGGCTGAATGTGCGTGATCCTCGGACCTAATGAAGTTACACAGAGGGAAAGTCTCAGCGTGGCCTCTTCACACTCCACCAAGAGACTCCTGGGCTTCTGTGTTTACGTGTGCGCGTGCACGTCTGTACTTACTGCTCTCGTGACAGAGAGGAAGCGGTCATAACTGATGAGGACGATGTTGAAGACCGAGGCGGTGCACAGCAGGTAATCCATGACCAGCCACACTTTGCAGAGACCCTTCCCCAGCATCCACCTGCCGGTCAGGTTGTAAGGGATGTACACCGGGATGCAGAAGGCACCTGAAACACACACGCACGCACTGCATGATCCAACACCCCCAGCATCGACACCCCCCGCCCGGATTTGACACCTATTCCATATGCAATTACTGAACAACTTAAGGAGCCCGCAGAGACCGGGGAACGTGAGGGGGAGGACATGGATGGTTTCCCTTCAACGCTTGACGTGCGCTGAAAATGACAGTTGCAGGCGGGAGAGGCGTGAGTGGCCGAACACAGTGATCCTATAGTTACGCGTGCCCGTGCGTAAAAACGGACATGAATGAAGCGAGATTCTGATCATCAAACTCAAGACTATCTGACGTCAAGAAATAAGAATGAGATTGAAATAAAAGCGATTAGAGAAAACTAAACACCTGAAAAATCTGAATTTAAACAAAGTAACGCGGCAGGGACAAAGCAAAAACAGGAGAAAAACTCACCCACGAGAAAATCTGAAATGGCGAGATTCAGAAAGAAGTAGTTGCTTTGAATTCTTAGCGTTTTATCCACAACAAAAGCCATGATGACCAGCGCGTTCCCAGCAACCACAACAATGACCAGGGTCACCATGAGCACCGACAGGATCACCACCAGGTAGCCGGGGAACACGGTCCCAGCCTCCGTCACTGCAGGCGTCAAGTTCCCGCTGAAGTTGGACTCCAGGATGTGCGCGCCCATACTTAATCTGCGACCCGAATCATTGTAGCTTTCCTTCATAGTAGGCTGTGAAAGCTGCGCTCAGATCCAGCACAGCATCCGCGCGTTCCGCTCCACTCCAAGCAGGTGAGGAATGAAGACCTGAGGCTGGATGGAGGAAGACACTTCCCCCAAATCTCTCATTTTCCTTAAAAGCAGCCGTAAGCACGCACGACTCAAGAGTTCAGTCCGAAATCTGCTTCCTTTCCTGCACTGACTGTAAATCCTGCGGGTGCTCTCCACCTTTGGACTTTCCGCCGCCTGACGCGCGTGCGGGCTCTGCGGGCGCAGCTGAGCGCGGTGGATTTTGTCCCCCCGCGTCAACCCTCACACACGACTAAGATATCCGGTCAAAGTTTCCAAGCAAAGCTTCTCGTCGGGGTAAAGCAGACGGCTCATGATGCCTTCAAACGGCAGCAGCATGTCACCAGCAGCTATCAGGTCGCCTTTTGCCTAAAATCCCTAAAATACTGCAATTACAAAATACCGCATTACATTCTAAATAAATAATGGATTAGTCATTCAATTGAAGCCAAATGATATTTCTAAATAGAAAACAACAACAACAACCCATTAAGCCAACATGATGCTGAGTCCAGCTTTTATTTTGAAAACATGAAAAATCCCAGTCTTTCATTTGAACTGCCGTTTAACTGACGTGTGAAACCTTAGACTGCTGAGAGCCAAACATGCAGCCACGACTCCAATTAATTCAAACAGAAAACAAGGGACAGAATAAAGGAATGTGATGAAAGAAAGAAACACGCCGGCTCTCTGAAACTCGGACTCCGATCCTGCTAATTACTGCAACCAAAAATGAGGGAATGTTTGCGCGGAGCTTCAGAGGCTCCTCATCCAAACGTGTGCGCGCGAGGGATCAGCAGCAACACGTGGCGTTTTCTCCTCTGCTCAGAGGCTCCTCTTCATCCACTGCAGCTCATACATCAGAGGGACGCTTCAAATCCTGCGTCTGTGTCACCACCAGGTTAAGAGCAGGAACGCTTCCGCCCACGCTGGAGCCGGGGTATATGAGGGGACCAGGTGAAGCTGAGCTGAGGGATGGGGTGGTGCATGGGGCAGGTGAAGCTGAGCAGGTGAAGCTGAGCTGAGGGATGGGATGGTGCATGGGGCAGGTGAAGCTGAGCTGAGGGATGGGGTGGTGCATGGGGCAGGTGAAGCTGAGCTGAGGGATGGGGTGGTGCATGGGGCAGGTGAAGCTGAGGGGCGCTTCTGATGAAATGCATTCTGGTGTAACTGTCGATAACTTACAATGTCACAAACGTCTTCCTTTCTCTGCAACCTGGAAAGCTCAACATGTCAATGTGCAAAATTATACAGTGTAGACCACATGTGTCAAAGTTAAGGCCTGGAGGGCCGGATTGTGGGGTGAGGTTAGTTGTTAGTTAGTTAGATTTTGTCTTATTCTGTTGCACTAATTTAGCACATTCTCAATAAGAAACGCATGTATTTCAAAATTATATTAAAATGAAATATAATAAATTAAAAAGTCCCAGAAAATCAAATAAAAACCAAACACAAACATCTGGAACATTAAACAGGATCTGCTGAGGTGAGAAGAATAACTGTTATTATGAGTGACATTAACAGAATAACTTACATTTATTATGCGTTACATCAGGCTTTAAAAGACAATACAATACTTGTAGCCACCTAACAAGTCTGTACAAGAAATCACAGCTGAATATAGGAAAGGAAAAATATATTAGAACAATATTTCTAATTGAACATGAGATTAAAAAAATACTTTCTACTTGGGGAGTATCTGTGCTTTTGTCAATTCTATACCAATCCTCTGTCAAATTTATCTACTTCACTAAAATAAATATTTTGCTCTTGGAAATGTTTTTTAACAGCTGCCATTTATTTTTGATTTTTATCAAAACTGTTTATGTTTCTCCAAAAAACAGAAATTTATTGGTAATTTACTTTTTATATTTTAAGATTCATATGATAAATTATCTAGTTGTTTATCCTGTAGCACCGCTTAGATCATTTTTGTACTCTTACTACTCATGTGTGCAATGTGTCTTGTAAAATCTCCAGAAAATAAAACAAACTCCACCCTGTAGGAGGCGCTGTGTTAGAAATGCCTGGGTCCTGAGAATGCGGTCCTGAGAGCGTGGTCCTGAGAACGTTGTTGGGTCTCCGGGCCTGCAGGTACACCCTTCTCACAAGAGCAGCAGCTGTCCCGCACAGGAGACAGCCGCTCCGTAACGGACTCGCCGGTGCCGTCAGGGGACGATTGTACGGCAAGCCAAAGAGATCTAAAATGACCAGGAAAAGCGAGCACGGCGGCGTCACGGTTTATAGATAACAATTATTATTTTAAATAATTAAATGTTCCCACAGCTAGTTTTGATAAAACAATTAATACCAAAAAATCATTTTACTGTTTTATTTATTAATTAATTTGGACATTGGGGGGGTGTGATGAGAACATTTGTATTTTAAGGGGAACTCCAGATAGATTTGGTATTTTTAACACTTTTTAAACACTCTGTTCTCTCAATTTTTGTAGATTTGGTCGCAAGACATGCAAATGTAATCAGAGACTACATGTTTTAGCATTTTGTTTGTGTTCAAAGTTTAAAGATGTTTTATTTTAATAAATAGGCCTCAATGAGCAAATGTTCTGATGTTGCAAATATAAATATTGTGTGTGTGAAGTACTTTACATGCTTATAGGACATATGATTTGAAGTGTTTCCAAAAATGGATTTAGCTTTTATTTTGTAGATTTTTCTGTTTTTCTTTTTTTTTTTAAACTTTTTACTGATCCAAAAAATCATCTGAACTTTGACCCTAAAACCATGACACCGTGAAGGTAAAAGCTTGAAACTTAGTTTGCATTATTTTATTGTGCTGTATTTAATTTATTATTACTATCAATATTATTATAAAAAAATAAATCAGTTTGCTAAAATGCCTGAATTTGCCCCTGTTTGCTGTTGTAAAAGTGTCTTAATGTGAACGCAAAAGTAAATATTACTGAAATGAACCCAAAATACACAGAGTGGACCTTTGCATGAAGGCTATTTTTATAACTGGACCCATGGAAATTTTAATTGGTTACTCCTGTTGTAGAGTGTTCAATAAAAGTTTATCCTGTTCGTCCCATGATCTAATTTTGGCTCCTTGTGCGATTGAGTTTGACACCCCTGGTGTAGACCATAATCTGGTTCACAAAATGAATTCTGTGTGTGTGGAGGAATGCTTATTTACAGAGGAAGAAGAACATAAAGCACATCGGGTGATGTGAGGGCTGGATCAGAGACTGCCTCAGGATTTTCTTTGAATGAATATATGAGCATCTGGATGTCCCAGTATCTCTACCCAAACACCTATGATGCAGCACAGAGGCTGTCCTGTCTGTGTGTTGGGGTTCAGGCTCCTTCTGGCTTTTCTCTTGCACCCTCACCACCATTACCTCTCAACCAGCAACAAAAGGGAATTTTTCTGTATCACAGCTTAATTTTTGCCTCATTTTTTCTACAAGAGCTATTACAAGCCACGCTCCTACAATCCCATCTGTCAGAGAGAGGTGCAGGAAAAAGGGTATATGTGAAAAAGAAAGTATTGTTCTGGGTTAATTAGAGCTGAGTTCAGACCTGTTCAGTAATGAACGTGCATGCTGAGGCTTAAACCTGGAGGTTTAGGTGTGGTTGTGAGAGAGAATATGAATATACCATCAATCAAACTCATTTTGACAGGTGACCTTTGACCCTACACCATCCATCAAACATGTTTTTGCAGGTGACAGATGGCTTTATATAATTTTATATATCTTTTGAATACATTTTATATAAATCCATCTGTCACCTGTCAAAATGAGTTTGATGGAAAGTATACTTCTATTCTCTCTGTTGTGGTTTCTGTTGGGAAAATAGGATCCATGGTAAGCAGGAACTAACATATTTGGTGATTTTAGGCAGAGGTTTTCTCAACCACAATTAGACAATTAGACAGACAATTAGACATAGCTTTATTAATCCCTTTGGGACACACCCTGGGGGAAATTAGGTGGTGGGCAGCAGCCGTTCTCGACAGCGCTTTATCGCCCGAAAAAAGACACATGAGGGTACAGGAAAGGAAGGATGTCAAAAATCAAGTATCTTCAGCCCGTGTCGCAGGAGGGCGGCATGAGTTAAAAGTACAAGCAAAAATACATCAACATTGAAGCACATTAATTTCACAAGACAAAAAGGTCCACAAACTGACTCCCAACACGTCCAGCCAGGTGGCAGCCGTGCGCGATAGCACAGCGCTCTAAGGCACAGTCGAGGGGGGGCCTGAGAGAAGAGAGAGTCACCAAGGCGTTGAATTTGTGGTGAAGGTCATGGCAGGGGAGGAATGCAGATTACCATGACGACGGGCTCAGTTTCTCACACCTTCGGCGGATTGTTTTGGTACAGTTGGGGAGGGTTCCTGATTAGAGATGTTTGTTTTCTCGCAGACAGACAAAACTTTCTGTCTGCCTGCTGAAGTCCAGGTGCTGCGTTATGGCGGAGAAATTCACAGATCTGGTCAATTTTCTTGATTCCCTCCAAGTCGAGCCGACACTCGCTCCATGATGGTTTCCAGCCTTCCAAGGGAGACTTCGATGGGATACACGCGGGCAGACTGAGCATCGATCTTGGCCTCCAGTCCATTCAATTTATCAGTCTGAGTCTGTACGTCTCTCTGCGTCCCAGCGCAAAGCACTCCTAGTCCGCCCTTGTCTGAGAGCCACTTCGCCACGTTCCGGTACATCCAGGTTCCACCAGTTCCAATCAGCAGAAAGCCAGAGACCCGTAATCCAATGATGTAAACATCTTCAACATCTTCCAGAGAGAGTTGCGACAGGCAGAAAATTCTCTATTTGCCCCAAGGATCATTCACATATCCAGCCGCAGACGTGCCCCCTGGGCAGGTAGGATCCGTTTTCCCACCTCGCATGGTGGAATAAATTTGGTCAATCGCATTCGCAGCCCAGCAGATCAGATCCATGTTTCTTGAAAGTGAGAAAAACTGGGAGTAGTCACAGTAGGACTGGGGAGACGAGACAAAGAGCCTTGGTAGGGAGATAGATAAGGGAGCTCAGAGAAAAGCGTCCGCTCTTGGTGAGTGCCGGAAGAAGAAAAAGTGAGTGACTGCAGTACCGTGTGGTTCAGTTGCCCGGCAAATGTTTCCAGCATGAATGGTTGACAGAAGAATCATTCTCTTCTCATAAAGAAGTAAGCTATAGAATGGAGGACAAGGAAGGAGGGACGTTACTGCAGACAAATCCATCAGATTTAGAGAGCAGCTGCTAAAATACACACACGTTTGAAGCTGCTGGAGTCTCTGGAGTTCACCAACATCGAGATGTAGGATCCACCAGAGGCTGCAGGTCTTCTTAAACCTCCTATTGCCCCCACTCAAAAAAAAAAAACAATCCTCACAGCAGAAAGAGCTGCATGGATCCACACAGACATGAAGTCTCATTTTCTAACAGTCTGGTTCAGTGGTGAGAGCCAGGCAGCCCTGGATGGTCAAGATGATGGAGTATTGGTGGATGACCACCATGTGCCAACAAGACTGAGACATCAGTAAAGAGGTGGTAGAATCATAGTTTGGGCTGGTTCGGCCCCTCCTAAAGATAAATACTGTAATCTTTAGGAGGTTTGCTCAATAACATTTAATATATACTCTAATTGTTAGTGACTAGAAAATCAGGCTGGCTATCATTTGCATTGAGTATTTAGAAAATCATAGGAAAATATCATTTGCATAATGATTTGGATTGCACTATAGAGCTGTGCAGTAACAAATAATGAAGGCCATCGGCTGAGTTACCACTAAAACAAACGGGCTTCTCTCGAAGAACAAACCGACTGACAGTAAAAACAGGCATGAAAACGTTTTTGTAAATAAAAATGTAGAGTAAACACTTCAAACCACCCCCAATATAGTATAACATTTCAATTTCTCTTTCCTTTTTTTAAATTTAAATCCAGATTAACTCTAGACATGTCAGGGATTTGAATGTCGTGTCCGACCAGAACTTGCAGGTCCAAACACAGCCGAATGTTCAGTGCTGTTCAGTCTGCTGGCTGAGCCTGAGCACACCATCACATCATGCTGTCAGAGCGCAGAAGGTTAGAGAACACCATCCGGTGCAAAGTTGTTGCTTTCCAGGTGAGCTCTATGCGTCCTGGAGTAAAAGCATGTCAGTCCTTCACCTCTCCAGGCTCAGCCCCCCTTCAGGTTCCACTCATCCTCCATTCCAGACCCTGACAGCTCAGGAAAGCCTGTCACAGCCAGCTCGCAGCACACGAGCAAAAGTACTTTAGACCTTGTATGCTTGTTTTACTGCTGCAGAAAAGACACCAGAATTCCAGACGGCGGGTTGCCACAATCAACAGCAGCAAATGTTTCTGTGTGAAACTTTTAACTTGACAGATAATTATTCCCCTCAGCCATGAATCCAAAAACCAGTATTTCACAAGTCAAACAAATATGATTAGGGGCTGTGGGGACTGAGTTCAGTGTGATGGCAACTTGTCAGGAAGAAATTAGTCTTTGCTAAGTCAATTAGCTGCAATCATTTCCAATGGCTGAGGACGTGTATGGAAATCCCGATGTGTGGAGACGCTGTGTTCTGTAAATTAAATGTTATTTCATCACTCCTGGAGGTTTTGTGCCGCACAGGCAACTCAAGGTTGATCAAAGTCAACATTTTTTAGATCAAAGGTGTCGGGTAGTTATTCTGAAACATCCAAGTGCACAAATAATCCTGAAGCAGAAAGCCGGTCTGGAGTGGTTGATATGCAGGCTGGATCTCTCCAGATTGGAATGAAGTGTCACCAAAGCAGAGGGGAGAAGAGAAAGCTCAGAGGAGCCAAAGTGACGAGCACGCTCAAAGAAAAGCAGCATCAGTGGAAAGTGGAATATTTACGAGGCCTGAAGTGCATGTCAGATGCTGGGAGCATTTGTGTGGGTGAAACTCTGTGAAGTTCATTTGTTGAGCAGTAAGAGTGTGAGCATATTCCTTGGGAATGATGGATCTGTTGTGTGAATTCTGCTCTGTTGTATATTCAGCTGAAGATTAACGAGCAGTTGCTGGCATAAATACTATCTTCAGGTCCACATTGATGCTGTTTTCTCAAATAGTGCTTCAATAATTCTCATCTAAGTCTGACGGATCAGAAAAAACACAAAGTCAGTTGATGCCAGATTCTGTTTTAATGTTTCAGTCTAAGGTAAATCCAAACTAGAACTAAAGTCCCTCTGACTCTGATGAATTTGTTTCATTTCATTTAGTCTTTTTGCTTTTTGGTCTTTTGGTCTTCGCTCCTGATTTGGCGGCCTCATCCTGTGAAACAAGAGGAGAGGATTAGAAAATGAGCAGCCTAATGTTTATTTTGTCCCGCCACTTCATTTAATGGCGGCTTTTTCTGAGCAAAATATTTCACTGCTCCTTTATAGTTCATGACAGACTCTTTTGCCTAAACTCCTGCTGTGTGTGCAAATGTGCAAATTACAATGTACTGATTGACATGCACCACACTGTTCTAAAGTATTCCAGTAATTTCATCAAACCAAACATTGCATTCCTAAGTACTCTTATAAAACATCCTTCTCTAATTATTATGCCGACAAACCGGGATGCCGACTCGTACGCGCAGCGGGGTGACAAAGTTTACTAAAATGAGACAAATCTTCAGGATTTAGGCACTGCTTTCATAACCCGTGACATTTAAAAATTTCTTTTGGAGTTTCTAACAGCGCCTGTTCTCACTGTTGGTCATACTTGAAATATCCTACATTTTGTGTTTAAATAAAAAAAAAAAAGTTGTGTACTTGTGTAAGATGTGTATTTCTAAAGTCTCCCTCTGATGAAAATCCTGTCTTTAGAGTTTTTATCATGTCTGTGTGTCATTTTTCTTCTGAAAGAGAACAAATGTAATCAGAAATCATTTAGTTTATCATTTCTTTTAAATCAATCAAACTGTCTTGGACAGACTCTGTTTGAATGAATGATCTTCTTTCCATCAACAGCTCTGCTGCACATGCACTAAACCCTCATCTGTTCCTAGTGTCTAGTTCAGGTTCTGGAGAAGAGAAGATGGTATCTTCACATTGACTGCAGTCAAATGAGCCGCCGTTCACATTTCTGTGGTCAAATCAGCATCACTGGATTTTTGGTGTGAGTTTCATCCAATACTTACGGTAGCAGGACTGAGAACGCTGGAAAATCTCCACCAGACTCCACGGAGCTTCTTGATGTGACCACGGAAATGTGAACGGCGGCTCATTTGACCGCAGTTGGAAAGGATTGTAAATCAATGAAAGAGCATTTTGATGTTAGCTTTGATTATTTTATCAAGAACTCTGAGAAACCAATGATTGAATGTATTGATCACAGTCAATAAACATTGGAGAATTAGCTAAAAGAGTCTTTGGTGAACTGGAAGGAGAAAGAATCAGGATTTTGGAGGAAGTTCTGTCCATGAAGATCTTCACTTCCTCGTCCAGCTGACATCCGGATCAGAACCATACGGCTGGACATTACCCAGATTGATGGATGTTTTTATGGAGCAGGGGGAAGATTTATGCTAGAGAGACACGGAGCTATCAGACAGGGGGGATCGGGGCGGAGCTTCTTAAAGCCACGCCCCCTCAGAGGAGATTTTGGAAACAGAGGCTTCAGATCAACATGAAAAATGGCTTTTTAAGACATTTAGGTTGTGGGATTTTGGTTAAAAACTTCATAATCCTAATCAAAACACTACTGGGAATGTTTTTCCAATAAAACCTGGTCATAGCAGGACACACAAATGTCAAAGACATGAGGTGTTTAAATGAGAACTTTGTTGCATTTGGATCCATTCAAGTTCATGTTTCGAGTGCAAAGTAAATAATCCATCTGGGAGTAACTCCCACTTTTAATCCAGCTGCTGATGGTGTCAAACTCAAAGGTTTAGGAAAATCGTCAGGTAATCCGAAGCTCATTTAATTGCACTTCTTTCTCCTGTGCTCTTAATCCCTCGTTGCTGAATAATGAATGTCCTTCTGTGTAGATTTCTGCTTTTGTTCTTTCCTTCTCTTACTGGTGACCCAGCACAGCAAAGCTCCAGTAAGCCTGTCTGCTTCCAGTCAGGTTCCAGATCCTTTGTGAGGAAAAATATTCATAAAAACAGGAGTCTTTCTTTCAATTAAAACCTTATCTGTCCGCTGGTTAGGCTTCAGACAGAACACACTGAAACAACTACAGCTGTAAAACTGTTAAAATGCTTTAATTGAATTGTAGAATAGAAAGCAGGAGTGTGCTGCTCTTTGTATTGATTTATCAAAGAGTCAGGGCAGCCAGTAGCTTTCCATGCAGATTCGGGTTCTGTATGGGTTTAACTGGACCAGGCAGTTTAATTGGATCTTTCACTTCCCATCACTGTTCAGATGCATGAGAGCGAGCCTGTGTTTCCGCACTGAAACCCTGGAGTCCAGATTCATTATTATCTGTCTTTATGCCGCTCAGTCAAAGAAGTTTGAAACTTTCTTTGAAATCAGCTGCTTTTCAAAAACCAAGCAGAGATTTGTGGCAACACTTTCCAGTCTGAGTTAAATAATAGATTTTACAAGTACTCATCAAAACACTGCATTCATGAGGCCGGCGTGTCCGGCAGCTGCGACATGGACGATGTGACGGTCCTCTAAGCTCCACTCGGAGCCACACACATTCCTCAGATCTTTCATTCAGCCACTCACAAACACAGTGACAGCAACCTGAATGTAAGTTGAGTCGTGTCTGTGGGCTCTTCACCGTTTGGCTGCTTCCTTCAACAGAGTCGGTTTCCTCAGAGAGTCTGTTTGTTTTGCATGAAATCTCACCAGATCTCTGGTGAAGACTAAAGCTATGAACCTCCGTCAACCTGAGTCTAGGTTTTTGCTGTAAAGCAAAAGTGTGAACACAGACACGGCAGCTAATGCTGCAGTCACATGCACACAGACAGGAGTGGACCTGTACAGCTGCTGGAGGTTTTGGGTTGTTTGGGCCTGTAGATCATGTGTCAAAGTCAAGGTCTGGGGGCCGGATCCGGCCCTCTGGGTAATTCTATCCGGCCCTCCAGATCATTTTGTTGTTATTAATGGCCCGATGTTACCTTGTGCTCATTTCATGACATCATCGTAGACCAGGGGTCTCAAACTCAATTCAGCCGGGGGCCGCTGGAGGCAGAGTCTGGGTGAGGCTGGGCTGCATCAGGATTTTCACAAGAACATCGCTGATAAAACATTCCAATGTTCTCAAACATCTTTATTTTAACACAAAATAATGAATTTAATTCATTCATTCATTCATTTTTTTACAAATGAGTTTAAAAAAAATCAATCATTAATAAATAAAATACTAACCATGACCATACAGCAGATACAGACGACTAAAGAAACCACACACTGACTGACTAGAACAGTGTTTCTCAAATGGTGGGGCGCGCCCCCCAGGAGGGAATGTGAATCAAAACATGTTTACATTAGTTATGGATTTTGGGCATAATTCTACATAGTAGATGATATTAAATTAAATATAGCAAAAACAACCTAAAAATGCATTTGGTAGCAGAAAGAGCCGCTGTTTATAGTGAACCAAAGAACTGAATCTCTGAGAAAAGACAGAATTCATCAGTACTGTGGAGGGAAACAAGGAAAGACTTGATTTTACTGACAGTTTTGGATGGATTCTTAAAAAACAGAAAGAGAAACATTAATAAAACAGATTTTTAAAATTATTATTTAATGATAATAAAAGTACAATATTTTGAGGAGATATATGTTTAACTTGAGCAAATTAACTGATACTAATGATATTTGAGGCTGAAAGATGTAGGGGAGGCGTGAAAGAATAAGTTCTTCATGGGGGGGGACAACTTAGAAACTCTGGACAAGAGAAAACTATTTGTATTCAGTTTCAAACGTCTGCAACACTTTCAATGAAAAGTTAATGCAAACGCACGCACACCAGAATTCCTGGCCTCCCGAGTCTACGCAAGGTTTTAAGTCGGATCTCGAGCTCTACGCACAAATGGGTCATGCACGCGTTGAATCTTCAACCCGGTTCAACATTTCCACGTACCATTGCTGCAGTGCAGAGCTGTGACCAGTCAGGGACTTGATTTGGGAGCTGCTTGGGTGGCGTCTGCCTTAAAGCAGTGAAGTGCCAAACATTATTACAAAAGAGAAATGAATCATTGCGGTTTGTGCTCGGACGGGTTAATATAACACCCAGACAGACATTTAAAAGGACAGAGTTGTGAAAACAAAAAATATGGAGCAACATTTCGGAGATTTTCAACCACTCTTACTTTTTGCTCCGAGATTCTCCCTATTGTAGATGTCAGAGAAGCGCTAAGGAACGGTAAAAATACAATAGAAGAAGAATCTCCTCTGCTACTGTGTGCGTGACCGTGCTGGTCCGGTGTGGATACCACCTGCTGAGCGCACGTTCATAAACCCGTGCAGACCGCGTTCTTGAACATACCGCACGCGTCCGGTGTGGAAGCACCTTTGAAGATTCTGCCCTTGCGCGCATCACTTGCGCACGAGGAAGAAGTCAATCTCTTGCGCGAGGACTTTTTCTGCTCGTGGAGGAGGAAAAAGCGCTCGCGAGGGTTTGATTTATCCGCATGGAATGTTTGATGCGTGCGCGGAGATGTCCTATTTCTGCTGGAGTTTTGACATAAATAAAACTCCATATGTGTCTCCCACTCATTCTAAGTGAGACATCCAGCTCCTCCTACACCCGATGCGGCGTCAGAAACACGCTTTTCGACAAGCGGCAAGCTGTGAATTTGTCACGTGGCGAAAGAGGGGCGGGGCACGCGAATCACGTTCATTGTGAAAGCACTTCCAGCAGCTTCATGGCTTCCCCCCCCAGCTGATTGGAGGAATGAATGAATGAGTGAGGAGGTACTGGACAGCCCGCTGATGTCCCGCCTCCAGAGTCATATACACTGTGATTGGTTCATTCGGTTCTGCACACAACAACTGTCATTCATATCAGCCTTGCGGGTCGCACGAACAGTAATCTTTCATATGAAGACGCGGGCCACAAATCATCACTACGTGGGCCGCGAGTTTGAGACCCCTGTCGTAGAGGCATTCTTTCTACGTTTCTCCCACGAAAATAAACAGTATTCAGTTTTCTTCAAAGATGGATGCACATAACATACAGTATATATGCCTCTAGCAGCCCCAGCCATCACAACTCTGGTTCACAACACAAATACACTCAACTTCTGCACGACTGTGCCCAACAGGGGGGTGGGGGGGTTAAAGGAGCCCCACGTCTAAAGTAACAAACTCCTGTTTGAGCTGGAATTTATTGAAGACAGGAGACAACTGGAAGATATATTATTCTGCATCTAAAATGAAAGTTTTTTGCTGATCATCACTAGTAAGTGGATAAATTGAGTGTTGTGTTAGTCTGGGGTCGGAGCTGTCAGCACAGACTCCTGGAGGGATCTGTTGACATCGATCTTACGTCAGCACGTTTCCAACCGCTCATTTTCATGGGTATGGGAGGGGCTGCTGCAGACAGTGCAGGTTTTTATAGAGGATTACTCTTCAATGCATGAACGGATCGAAATGCTGCTTTGGGTTCTTTATAGAGAGGAATGAACAGTAAAATGCATTTAAAACCTCAAAAAGTAAAATTTTCATACTAAGACCTCTTTAAGTTGATTTATTCTGGAATAACATTCCTACCTTTTTATTATTCATAATTATGTTAAAAAGTTACAGTTTTAAAGTTTTAAAAATTTGCATTCTGCTAGCTTTTTGGACTATTTTGACATTTACTAAGATTTTTTAGGCTATTTTGGAGTTTAGCTAGTATTTCAGCAACACGCTAGTTGTTTTGGCTAATTTAGACTTTTTTTAGTTTTTAGGCTGTTTTGAAGTTTAGCTATTTTTTCAGCTAAATGCTGTATGTTTTGACTAATTTTTTAGGCTAATTTAGCGTTTAGCTGATATTTTAGCTGAATATCAGCTTCAGTGTTTTTAGCTATCAATTTCAGCATCTTCAGCTATCAGCACTATCATCTTCAGCGGTCAAATTCAGCTTACAGCATTCTCACTAGCATTATTGCAGGTACATATCTAGTTCATAATTATAAAAAAAAGTTATGGTTTTAAAGTTTTACAAATTTAGTTATAGAGTGTTCAATAAATGTTTATCCTGTTCGGCCCGCGACCTAAGTTGTGGATTTTGGCCCCTTGTGTGACTGAATTTGACACCTCTGGTGTAGAGGGTCGCACAGCTGTCTTGTGGTTCCCTTGAAGCTTGTGCGTCCACCTTAACGGACGTCGTGAACATCATGAGTTTGGTAAATGTATTGTAAAGTATTTGTAAGAATAATGGAAGCAACATACACTTACGATGTGCATATAATGCTTCCAGTTGGTATTAAGATTCAAGTACTGGATCCTCACTGACCGCGTACAAACCCTGCATGCATGGAATGTGCAGGTGATGCGTAAGTGCACGCCGGGTGTCTGTAGGATGTTCAGATAAACTGATCTTCTGATTTCCTCATTTTTACAGACGCTCACTCTTCCCTTGAACAGAGGGAATACAGCTGAACATTTTCACTCCACAGACTCACCGAGCAGTTTACCATCTTCAAATTTAGTATGTGCCCCCTGTGTGTCCCATACAGGTTTGCCCATTTTTTTGTCTGCAGACAGCCCATTTCTACCCATGAGGGCAGTGGCGAATACAAGTCAACCAAGTGACTTGAGAACGCTGCTTTTTTAGCATCAAAAACCAGCTCATGAGAGTTTTAGAAGCATGAAATAAAGAGCATGAAGGTAACGGTGTCTCAATATTTACTTGAGCTGCAGGGACTGGCTGCACCTCCAGCTGGATTGCACCTCTGACCTCCTCCAGCAGGATTGAGAGTCTTTGCACTGTTTAGAACAGGGCTGGGCAAACCTTTTGACTTATGGGTCACAGAAGGTTCTAAATTTGAAAGAAGGGCCGGACAATGAGCAGATGCATGGAGTGTTTGTTAATTATCAGAGAAAGAAATAACATAGAATCTGGGCCAAAACACACTAGAACTAATATAGATCTTTTAAAACCGAGCAATTTTGAGCTTCTTTTCCAAATGTGTGGCTTTTGTTTTCATTTTAGTGTCAGTTGGAGCAGTGGGTTGAAAAACCACAAACTTAGAGAAATGCTGCATTCATGTGGTGTTGAAATGATGGGAAAAATGACCTTCCGACTTGGAGAAAACACATGACTGTCAGAAAAAAAACAAATCTTTCAACACCACATGAATTTAATTATTTATTTATAAGGGCACTCTGTAATTTAAAAGAAAACCGCATGATAAACACATGCTTTTAAAAAAGCCAGAGTTTTCCAAAAGGCTAGTTTTTATCTGTGGTCCTTTGGCCATGATGGCACAGAAAGCAGTAAAACACTAAGAACAATAAAAATGTACAAATAAAATATACGTTAGAATAACTTTTTGCACCTAATAGGGAAATTTATCTGTAGTGCTCCACTTATGGGGAGACACTAGAATTACAGAGAAAATGAAACAATAACAAGGATTATCAGTATAGTTTCTGCCAGTATGGAGGACCAGATTAAACAGTTTAATGGCCCACATGTGGCCCCTGGGGTGTCGTTTGCCCACCTCTAATTTAGGATGTTCCTTTTGAAGGATATTTGGTTTAATCTCCGTTTAGAACAATTAATAAGCTGGAAAGAAGTGTTTTTGCTGAGTTCTCTCTCCAAGTCAGCAAGCATGAAGAAGTCATCAGTTGTGTTAGAGACTGAAGTCAAACGCTTCTTCAAAAACCAAGTTGCAGTCATGGTATAATTTTCCAAGGAATTTTTTTGCGATACGTTTCTTCTAGTTAAATTTAAGACTTTTTAAGACCCTGCTGATGAAAAATTAAGAGAATTTTCTCTGCCTATTTACCATCCTTATGGACAAAAAAAAGAATGAATCCTTGTCAGTAACAGAGTAACGTAATCAATTTCAATCACTAGAGTACAGAAAACTTTCATGACTTCACTGCTCACATGTTGGTGCAGTGAAATCATTGGTGACTAATAAACCAAATGTGTGTAAACAGTGTGCTCTGATGTTGTCTTTGGCTAACTGAAAAAAATATATATATTAATAAAAGAGTGCTGATGCATGTGCACTAACCCAGAGTTTGAGACTGGTCAAAGCAAGATTAAGAAACTATGAACATGGACAAATTTGTAGGTGGATTCGGCAACTGGAGATATTCAATTATTCCAATTTGTTAAAAACAAAGGTAAATATTTCCTTGATTGTTGTTCTAGAGAACTTGATAAATGCAGGAATAAATCTCCTCTCTCTCATTTTTTCCCGTATGCAGTACCGGACCGTACCAGCTTTCTTTTAGCTCTGGTCACAACCATAACTATCTTCTCACTTCCTTGTACTTTGCGCTGGGTTAGGGACAACTTCTTTGTCGTCTTATGTTTTTTTAATCAGCGGTTGACATCCATCGTGATGATAAACGTGCTTTACTTACACGACATGCAGTTTTAAAAAAATAAAACAAAAAAAAGTCTTACGGAAAAAAGTTTTAAGCAGCACCATTTTTAACACCAAGATATCAAAATGTAAGACTTTTTAAATGCATTTTAAGGCCTTATTTCCAATTTTTCAAATTCAATGCTTTAAAAAATTTTAAGACCCTTCAGGAACCCTGTAAAGTGTAGCTTCTGGAACCAGCATTTATCAACTGATCAGCATTCTGTTGTTAAATATTCACTGACTCTCATATTCAGATTATAAACTGTGTCATAAAACTGTGTTTGAGAGCAGCTTCCTGCCATCCATGGCACTACAAGTAGCTACATAAAAGTTTGAATCCTCTTCAGTGAAAACCTCTGAAGCAGGATCCCGGGTCAAACATGCAGGCTAGCCGGGGGGGTCCTGCAGCTAAAGAGGGTCCAGAGAGGGTCTCACCACAGAGCCGACGTAGCCCTCCTCCACCAGGATGTTCCTAGCGCAGTTGTTGATGTGCTTGAAGCGGTCAGGGCCCAGCAAAACACCCCCATACCAGCGGGACACAACAACCATGACGTTGTGTACATCCAGAATCTGAGAGACATGACAAAGAAGTGTGAATTTGAGAGCTGAGCCACAGACAAACATGATAAACTGAGACTTCACCTTTCCCTGATGGCTGAGTGTTTGACAGCTGCCTGAAGCTGCTGATGTAAGGCTGACAATCTGATAATCAAATGTGGAGGAGGGTGCGGGTTCGGCCATGATTATGTTACATCTGCACAATCCTGAGCAGCAAAGGTTTTCATGGAGCGTCCTCTGACATGCTGAGGCCTTCATGAGCAGACTTCCTGTCTGCAGCACGTCCCTCAGAAGCGGTTCCACACCTCCACTTTGTGTAGCAGAGCTCATCAGCAGCTGTTTGGTACAGCACTTCCTCCAGCTCCGCCGTCCAAAAACACCTTCTAACTATGTTACAAAGCAGCACAAGAGCCTTTTTGACAAAGCCTGAGATTGGTTTTTCAGATAAAAAAAGATAATAAGGTTATGCACTGAAAGAGAGATGCAGAGGAAGAGAGCTCAGAGCAGATGAACTGCATTTATCTGCCAACCATCACAGGCTGCATGCGAACAGAGACAAACTAAGGAAACTAGGTTAAGGCGAGCGCTCTCGTGTAAACGCCTCAGGACACTGATTGTCACTAGAAGACTAATCAGAATTCCAGAAATAACCTGTTACATTATTCTAAGTATAGTTTCTGCTTTACCATTTGTACTACATTCCGCTTTGATACAAAGCTGATCTCAATGATTTCTTCATTTATATTTTACTGTTCTTTTCTTATAATCTCTTGCTCTACTTAAGGCTTCAGCAAAGCACTGAACAAAAAAAAGACTTTTGGAAATTTAGATTTGTTTGGGTGATTTTCCTCAAAACAAAATACACGTCATGATGGAAAACTCCAGAGAAGAATAATCTGAAGCAATATCTCAAGAAATTACCCAAAAATGTCAAACTTTGGGGTGAGCGAGCGTCTCCAAAGGAAAGTGACCCCCAGTATAGCTCTAAATCAGTCCCTGAGAAGCTGAGGAGCAACAAAGTGAGGATATAACAGAGCCCTGACCTCAATCTCACAGGGAATTTATGGGTTTCACTAGGAAAGGTGTGTCAGCATGAAAGCCTGTCATTTTAGCTGAATGTCTCTTCTTCAAATCTTTACTTGTATCTTCGAATTATTTGTTTTTCTGTTTCATCTTGCTGAGGAGGACTGCAGCTCACCAGGAGGAGCATCAAACTCGCTCCTCTGGACAGTCAATGTGTTGAACCTAAATAAAGTCATCAATCAGCTGCTCTGAATCCACTCATGATTGGAAAACGTGACATACGGCATGATGACAGACATGCACCACTACTCTGCATTGAGTCCTCCTGGATGAAAAACAGAGAATGTCCGAAGAAGTACAAAAAGAACCTCAAAAGTGGACGCAGTGTTTTACAATCATCTCCAAAGACCTTGACAACCACATAATGCAATCAGAGGAATCATCACATGCAGGAATCGCATTTTTGAGAGAAATCTGGCTGGGAAGTGTGACGTTTCTGCTGAAGTGGGAGCTAGCGAGTAGCATGCTAGCTTGGGTCATCGTCTTTAATTGTCTGTAATTATTTATTTATTTTAATGTTTTAAAACAAAAACAATTGAAATTCCTGTTGACCTCACATATGTGCAGCCAAGATGTAGATTGCTGCATTGCCCGCATGTGTTTTAAGGCAACATGTTGCTGTTGGTTGCACCTATTTTTTGATGTTATTTTTCACATGTAATTTCCTAAATACGTCCTTACAGTGTTGAACATCTTTGTTGGCCGCACAGACCTGAAGAGAGCAGACGTTACGGAAGGAGCTGTCAATGCAAAAATAACCAAATATGTCGTTTCTACGTTTGTTGTAAATGATGGTAGATCTTTACAAGTTGTTACTTATGTAATTTTATTTGTACATGTGCTAGAGGGTGTTTTTTTGTTCTTTGTACAGCACTTTGAGGTGTTTTTAATAGGCTATGGGCTGCGCTACTTCACTTTGTCAAGTTTATAAGCCAGTCATACCATTGAACTTCATCAATCAATCCTCCTCCTTTCTGGGCCTGGGTAATCAGCATTTACAAGCTCAGTTGATTAGATTCTTGCACAAAGGAAAAATCTGTTCATTTGACAGCAGTGTGTTACCTGTAACACTAGAAGGCGCAGTTCTTAGTTTTTGGAAATATCAAAAATGTAAATCTAGCACGACATCAATGATTTCCTAAGCTTTAATTTGAGCCATGTTTTGTGAAAATCCGTTAAAAATCATCCGGTTTGTGTATGTGAAATTCTTAATTTGTAACTCATTCATTTCGTGTGAAACTGTGTGCATTCACATGTACAAAAATGACAAAATACAAAATATAATTTACACATGCACAACTTTAAATAACAACAGCTTGAAACAAACTAGACACACAATTTTTTTTTAAAAGTATGCACCGATCGCTTGCTATGCACACGAAAAAACACATTTATGCACAAATCAGATCTGAGACTCTTTTCACGTCTCCAAGATTCATGGGTAAACGATGAGTTTAAATGCAGCTAGAATGCTGGTTCATTAGAGTTTTCTTTTCAGTCGCTTTGAACTTTGATTGTAAATTTTATCTGGTGAAAACTTAACATTTGCTCACTTTTTGAACAGATATGTCTGATAATTAATATAAAACGTCTAAATATGCATTTTTAAAATCCTCACCAGTAAAGGATTTTCATGGTTGGGGGACTTCAATCTTAGGTGGATTTGATGTGAACGACTTCTCTAAACATCTGTTTCCTGTTTTTCCGTGAGAAACCCCCCACACAGCTCTGAACATTTGGAGCATCTCTCCTGAGCTGAATCTGCTTTAGCAGCACAGACCCTGCGAGACATGGATTCATCTGCATTCAGTGCAGCAGATCACAGACAAAATTCCAACGGATCATTTCACAGCGATTTCTCCGTCCCGCAGCGTCCCACCAGCGCATACGGCTGCTGTCTCCTTCTGAATGAGGATGAACTTTAACACGAGACACGGATCTCATTTGGAGAAGCTCTGACACCATGCAGCACCGCGGCTTGATGAGTATGACAGCACTGCTCCAAATCACTGCAGAGCTGCTATCACCAAAAACTTTCAAACCTCGCACTGGCCTCCATTCAATAGGGAAACAAAGAGTGTGAGGACAATTGCACGATTCGTGTGATGTGGGCGTGTGTGTGTGTGAATCACAGAGCCATCTGACAGCACGGCCCAGTGACAAGTGCCTCTGTAAGATCTGGAATTAAAAAATGAATAACTGAACAAAAGCTGCTCAGCCAAAGCTCTTTGTAAAAGAAAGTTTCCTCTTTTCTAGACAATGAACTTCTGTAAAGCAACAGCTGAAACCAAACCAACAATCCTTCACCATCAGATGAAAATAAAAGCAATAAAAGCATTACACTTACTCACCGTTTTCATCTGACAATGCTTCTGCTTTAATCAGGTTTTTTTAGGGGTGTTGGAACAACATGTTTGATCTATTTCTTTAGGGGTGGCAGAAATAATGTCTACCCATGACTGCACATCTTTATGGATGCATGGTGACACCTAACACAGGCAGAACAGCAGATCTGGAGCTGGTAAATGTTAATCAGCAATCATTTATTTTATTATTCCACATCTGTGCCTATCCCGCTGAGACGTGCTATAATATCAACACTGCGAAATGCTGCTTAAGTAATACACATTCAAACCACTAATAGACCATTAAGTGGCTCTTTTTCAATGCACCTCATCAATCTCCTGATTCAAAGTCGACAAATTACTGTTGAAAAGAAAGTATATACATATTATGTCCTGTTTATACACACATCCTTCATTTGATAGGATTTCGATCTTGGAGTGCCATCCGAACCTTTTTCTATGAATCAGCTACAAAATCCTTTAGGTGAATCAGCGTGTGGAGGGCTCCTTACCACCAACAGTACGAGCAGCGACGACTTTCTTCAAACAAACAGAGTAGGCGTGCTGAAGTTTAACCCTTTAACACCTGAGCTGTCGCCGGTGATGCCTAAACACAACATCTTTAACCGTTAACGCGATCAACATAACTACAGCACATTCTGAAGGCGAGAAGCAGCTCGGTTGATCGTGTTAACAATTGAAAAATTACAGTAAATCAAAGAACACAAACACTGGAGCTCTGGGGTTAAAGGGTTAAAGGACACTAGATTATAGCTACTCAGTCTTTTGCACTAAACTTCTGTCAGAATCGTTTACATTTGTACCCTAAACCACAGTTTAACATACAGCTAAAGGAGTCTACAGAGAGAAATGATAACCTGCAGTAGATGGAGCAATCTCCCCCCCGCAGCCGTCTCGCCATCGTCCTCACAGTCCTGCAGGAAGCTGTTCTTGTCCTCGCAGTAAATCCTGAAACAGACGTTCACAGTGTGAGAGCATGCAGACATATTTCAGCTGGAGAAGTTTGTTCACGTCTAAATGTCAACATCTCCTCCCTGGGAGTAATGACTACGCCGACAGGGCCTCAGGATCCCGACTCTGACCTCATTAGAGCATTTTAAAAATGACCACCAAGGCAACAGAGATGCTGACCCTCATGCAGAGAATCCCCCAAAAGCCTTCACTTACCCTGATGTGTCTCTTTATTGACCTTTAAAAGCACATCTCATCACTAATGAGGCAGCACAACACAAACCCAAAGATGAGAGCGTTTTCAAGCTTTACCCATCAGGCACTGGGCTGCACCAGCTTAGAGTTCGGTGTGTGATCACTGCAGTATTCACTTAACTAAAAACACAGACGCTGTGTGTAAACAGTCTGAGTACACACTACTGCTCCCATGGAAAGTGAAACTGTAAGCAGCAGCCGAGTGCTGTCAATGAAACTATCAGCTGACAAGCAGTAAAAGTCAAACCCGAGTTTCTCAGCAGTTTATGGACATTGAACTCCTTTCATTTCAGTTTATACAACGTTTACTGAGTTTTTAATTTAGCTGCTCATTATTTCTCACAGTTAGATGACAAGATCTAACATTTATATAAGACAATGATGTCATGAAACCGTTTGACATGAGAAGAGATGCAAACTACTAAGACCAATCAGGAGCCTGATGCTCTGCATTCAGGACATGTTTCCTGGTGACGACATGGACACCTGAGCCTGATCAGGCCTTTAGAATAATTACCATGCAGCCTCCTTTACTGTTCAGGTTCAAAGGAAATGTGGAATGGGCTGACTTTAATCAAACTCTGGTGTTTTAAGGCGTCATTCTTTGGTTTACCTCTATTCACATGCGTTAATAGCACTATTATTGTTGTTTTATGACGAGTCCGACCAATTCAAGTGATTCTTTGCTCCTGTTTCTGCACAGGAGCATAATCACATGTGTACTAATCAATAAACCAAGAAAACAAAGAGTTCAAATAAACACATTTAAAAAGAAAATCATGGTAGGGCTGATCAAAACAAACAAATAAAAAATAATCTTCAAAGGGTACAACCACAAAAAAAACATTTTTGAGCTTTTAAGTGTATTCTACTGTTCGTTCCTCACCATAAAGAACCCCCGGGCGGTATTTTGATCCATTCTCGCATAAATAATAAAAGGTGAACTTACCAATTTCAACTGAAAAAATGACATTTATTTTATAAATATCCTGCTGAACTCTATTTTCATTTCCTCTCTTAGATCATTCATAAATCTAAATAGAAATTTGAATAATCCTTTAATATTTGAGGTTTTATTGAAAATATCAACCTTTCATTTGAGCAGAAATTATTCTAACGGGATCTATTTTGGCTGATGTTATTTCCATGTATTTTAAGTGCGATCAGCACAAAAACTGATAGAAATTCATGTTGTCCACATTTAATACAGTCAGCAAAGACGCACATCTCTGCAATGCTCAAACACATTTTAATCCCTTCCCAGGATAAATTTACTTGTAGTTCTACTGGATATTTTTGGGGATAATTGTAAAAACAGGAATGGTTTGGTTCAGTGAAAATGTTAAAAGCAGCTTTCAAGCCACGTAGTTTCAGCTTCAAAATAAGAGCGGGAAAGGGAAAAAGTTCCTCTCTGGGTGAACGTATTTTATAACATTATAGGGTTGTGTATCTGTCCTCTCACACGATTCGATACACATCTCGATGCATGTTCCACGAATCGATACATAAAGGATTCAACTACGTTTTTGGCGATATGACACAATCTGATTCTTTAACAACAAAACGCTAAAATGTAGATATGTCTTACTCATATGGCATTTAAAGCTATATATAATAAAGCTAGAAATTGGACATCTTTTTGTTTGCATCACATGGACACAAAAAGACAAAGATGGTAGAAAAAACAGAAAGAGAAACTGCAGTTTTACAGAAATGGATTATTGACTTCTAGATTGATTTTATAGCTTTCAACCAACATAATCTTGTTCATATCTGTGGTTTTCGAATGATGCTGCAGTTCCTCGATCAATTTTCGATACGTATCTCATTTTTACATTCCTAATCAATACTGCTGTTACTCCCACTGCCTGATCGATTTTTTGATACGTTTTTTTGATACGTATCTAATCCCTAGTAATATACAGTATGATCATATATGGATATAGTTTACTCTGAAAGGCTTAAGACAATCATGGTGCGGTCCCTTGAAAAAAAGGTGGCCAGGAAATTCATGCTTTTCCAAATTCTTCTGTTTTGTTTTTTTTCTTTAAAGAACGGATTATCTCTTTCTTCACAAACCCCCATGAACCCCCACCAGCGCTGCTACTCCTTACAGGAGCTTTCATTATGACCACTGGCACACTGAAATAAGCATTTGCCTTTTTCATTGGATATCAGCCCAACAGGTCACCTTGGTTTCCCTCAGAGCTGGCCCTTGTCAGGGATCTCTGACAGACTTACAGTCAGTCTGGGCTCCTGGCAACAGCAGGCTGCTGGACTGATGACAACCACCACAACACTCATTCACCTTTTAACTGGAAATCAGATCTAAGCAGAGAAATGCTCTGGAACTTGCTGGAGACACTTAATCAATTCAGTCAAAGACCCCAGCAGCCCTGCTTCTGTTTCCAGACATGACCAACCTGTATGCATAGATATTATGAGTGGCACTGGCAATCTTCTTATTCGTATAAAGCTTCTCCAAGACCATTTTTACCTGAAACAGAGAAAAGGGAGGAATGCTCATTCAGCTTTTCAGTGACCAGCGTTTAATGCATAAATGCAGGAGATCTCTGCTCAGGTCTTTTCAGGAGTCGGTCACTAACTTAAAACCCAGAAGTCTCCTCACGATTTTTAATGAAAAAAAACGTCATGCTTATTTTGTCTGTGGTGTCTGGTTTGTTTATTCTGTGAAATGATATTCTGAAGTTGTCTTAGTTAACATCACAATTTTGCTAAGGATGCTGTGTAGAATTAAACGAGGCACAAGTTTCCCCTAAATGAAGTCGTATTTCTGCGCTGAGAGCAACAACACTAACGCATCTATTCTGTTTATTATCTATGAAAAAAAAAGGTTTTGTTGAAATACCAATTCAGCACAGGTGGAAGCTTTTAGGATGAGCCAGAGGGATATTATCTTTCAAGAAGGAGCCAAAGGATTTTTCATTTTGTCAAGCTGCTGCATAAATTACCAGATTTGCTTCTGTTTAACTGACAAGATGTTAATGGTGGAAATTCTCCTCAATGCTTCGCTCTTATCCTAATGCTTTTAAAATGGGGCCACAGTTCATGTAGTTTGATTCAAAACTACATTTGGTTGAAACTTTAGTATTTGAATACATTTTAAAGAGAATGTGGTGCAGTTACCTGTCTGGGTGAAACCACGGGGGCCAGATGAGGCTGGAAAGTGCTGCGTCTGTCTGTCACTGGCTTTCCATGTTTCACTGGAGGCAATTCCTCATCTGCAAGAAAGCATCGCCACACATGAGGTTCTATCATAGTGATCCTCCTGCTCCTTTCCGTACGCTTTTTGGCAGGTAAAAATTCAATCACACTTTCAGTGATTTCAGCAATCTTGGTATGAAAATGTTCAGCTCGTTCAAGACATTACTTGTACTTGGTATTCATAACCTTTATCGTTTTTGAAATTTTAAGCAAAATAGCTTAACCCTGCCCAGTTTTCTAATTCAGGTTTTTAAGTAGATTAGCAACAAGCCTTTAAATGTATTTAGGGACTATGTTTTCATCTTTTATAGTAATAAAAAAATGGCATTGAGCTTTTATATCAGCATTATATTAGCTCATCTGGTAATCTGGCATCCGTCCATCCATTCATCTATTCATCCATCCATCTTCTTCCGCTTCATCCAGGACCGGGTCGCGGGGGCATCAGTCTAAGCAAAGATTCCCAGACTTCCCTCTCCCCGGCCACTTCCTCCAGCTCCTCTGGGGGGACCCCGAGGCGTTCCCAGGCCAGCCGAGAAACATAGTCTCCCCAGCGTGTCCTGGGTCTTCCCCGGGGCCTCCGCCCAGTGGGACATGCCCGGAACACCTCTCCAGGGAGGTGTCCAGGAGTCATCTCCTCCTATCTCTAACGGAGCGCCCAGCCACCCTCCAGAGGAAACTCGTTTCAGCCGCTTGTAGTCGGGATCTCGTTCTTTCGGTCACGACCCAAAGCTCATGACCATAGGTGAGTACTGGACTGGTAATTAGCTCATATTTAGGAAACACACTAAATATTTTTGCAAAATTGACATGTATTAAGGATTTTTAAGCACTGCAAATTTACTACAAATTTTCAGAAATTTAGGTCAACTTCAGCGCTCTTTCATAGTTCTTTAACAAAAACTCCAGTACTTAAGCAAATTTCACATTTTGGCAACAGCTTTTGTATTTTCAGCAACTCCCTTCAGCAAAGTAAATTGTGTCACCATTTTCAGGGAAAACCTTCAGCATCTTCAGTGGCTACTTTCAGCAAAATGCATTCACACTAACATTATCGCAGGTAATGCAACTTTTCTCGTTGATATTGCTTTTTGTGTTGAATAAGCTTACCGTGTCCCTGATCCATAAAGAGATGTGCATTGCTCAGTTTAAGAGCCACAACATTTGGAAGTTTCTCCTCCTCCTCATCATCCTCTACTCCTTCCTCAGCTGTGGAGTTTTCTTTTTCTGGATGTTCTTCTAAAGCAGGTCAGGAAAAAAAGAAAAATAAAAAGCACATTTTATCAAATGTATGCAAAAAGCTATGTAGGAAGCTTAACTTCAAGATAGAGTGTAATAATAACTGTACAGAGAAGCTCCGGCAACAATCTAATACAGTCAGATCAAACACCAACTTGTTATGAAAGGGGCTGAAATGAGCTGTGAGAACAATGTGTCAGCACCTCAGGAAGCTCGCAGTGATGAACATCATGAGTGCCAACGGGACACAGGAAAATGTGCAGCTTTTATCGGTGATTCTCATTCTTTACACACTACAGCTCTTTCTAAAATAAAATACAAAAGGACAATAATTATGTTGTGGAAATTGCATTTATGGATAAAGGGAGGTCTGCTCCTGGAGTGCTGTAACCTCATCTGTTTTTCAGAATTGGCTAAAATGTCTAAGATTGTCAACAACAATGTGAAGTAAAACTGATAAAAGGAGAATTCAGATCCCAGCCAGTGCATCAGCAGCAGCTTGAAAAAGACAGTTATAAAAAAGCACCAGCATTAGGCCGATTTTAGAGAGTTTTGTCCATTTTTTTCAAGAGTGCTATTCCAAGAATGCAATTCTCTGCGAAAACATCTATTTTTAAGGTGGTTCTCTAATCTGAACCAAATAGACTGAGCATGATAAAACTGGTTTAATCTGATTATAGATGAGTTAACTAGTCGTTTTAGCCCCCAAATTCTAATAAGAAAACAATTAATCAATTCATTGATTTCTGTTCCAAACCAGATCTGAAGCAAGTTGAGAATGGAATCAAATCAACTCAACCAATAACATTACAAAAATGTTTCAAAAGGAAATAAATAAATTATAATCAATACTGGAAAATAACATTTATTTTTTAAATTTTATTTATTATTTATTTATTTCACTGTAACATAAAGGTCCATCACAGGAGACAACACACATCTGATGCAGCAAAAACTGATCAACCATCATTCCAGTCCAATGTGTGGTGACACTTTAAATTCAGCAAAGACAATGGGACAATTGTTTTTGTGATACTGGGCTATATAAATTGAATTGAAATGGATTATTCTGATGTGGAAAAACAGCGGGGTGAGCTCTATCAAACTAAAATGTGAATGGATTTGACATTCATTCTTGTTCACTTGTTTGGATCCTTGACAGTGTAAGGACAAGGACAGGGTGTCTGTGACATCACCCACAGAAAATGCCTTAACCTCCAATTCCAACAAAATGAAATAAATTCAGTCGCCATTTTTCCATGGTGCAGACGTCGCCATGTTGGAACCCAACAACGTCAGTGATTGGTCAGAGTTGATCTGAGACTTCCTTCCCTACTCCTATAAAGTGCACTATGTAGTGCATTCATCATTTTGTAGTGCTTCCAAATCTAAAATTCCAAAATCCTGTCCCCTAGAAATGTCCTTGATAACCGATATATATATATATAGACAACAATGCATCATGGCCAAACAATGTTTGCAAAAAAAACATGTTTCCATGTAATTCTTTAACAAACTATCCACATTCTCATCATCAGAACACAGTGGAGTCACAAACAGAAGTTGTGAAATGTTCCTTTTGATCCGATTTCACTTTGTGTAATCGGTGACGTCATATCCGACGTTTATAAAAAATGAAAATTAGTGAGCATGGTGTCCGAATTTCTTTTAGAACTCGGGGCACTAAATAGTGCTGCACTGTATAGTTTTTTAGTAGTTAGGGATTAGGGCAGGAATTTGGACACAGTCCTCTCACTCTATGAGATCAGATCGTGAGGACCCGCTCTTTTCGGGGGCTGCTGCAGACAAAGCAGGTTTTTAGACAATTACTGTTAAATACATGAATGGATCAAAATATCACTTTGGGATTCTTTATAGTGAAGAATGAACAGTAGAATAAACTTAAAAGCTCAAAAAGTTTTTTCTTCTTGGTATGGCCCATATTACAATGAACAACCATTTTAAAAACCTCTAAAAACAGCCTAAAGGCCCGGTCCCACAGGATTTGACGCCCATATCACGGGTAAAAAAGTTGGGAGATCCGCCACACACACTTAGACGCGCCAACTTTATGCTTGCTCGTGGAATCGCAGTGATACAGACACTGGAGTCCACTCCACTGCCACTCTTCTACACTCCTCTACCAGAGCACTTCTTAATTGCGTGTAGGCGCGTCCTCCCTCTATCTGCCGCTAAACAGACGCTGTAAGCAGTGATCCAAGCGCAGACTGGCTGAGCTAACAGCATCTGTACCACAGAGACGACATTTTTTCCATGTTCCAGCCGTGACATGGCTGTGAAAGCCAGTGGAACTGGGCTTTTGAGTATTAGCGAAAAGCATACAGCGTGTGTGTCTTTGTTTTTACTGAAACAGAAAAAAGTAGATAGTTTACTATATCAGTTAGAAGGTTACAGGGTTAATTCCTATTGAATAGACCCTCTTCACGTGATGTCACACATCACTGGTTAAGTGCAAAGTAGCTTCCGGTTTATATAGTTTAGAACGGCAAAGATGACAGCTGAACGCTCTCTCACTCACTGATCTTCCTGACCGCTTCGTCCCTGTCGGGGTCGCGGGGGTGAGGGAGCCTAACCCGGCTACTGATGGGCGAAGGCGGGGTTCACCCTGGACAGGTCTCCAGTCTGTCGTAGGGCACAGCTGAACGCTGTTTAAAGCAATTTTACATAAATAATAAAAGGTAATCTAACCAATTGTAACCGAAGTTTGTACAATAATTATTGTATAAATGTTCAACCTGGTTGTATTTGTTTTCTCTCTTAGATCGTTCAAATCAAAGTACAAATGTCAGTAATCCTGTGTGCAGTCAGAACCAGCAGTTCAGCTGCTTCCCCAAATTCCTATGACTGATATTAAACGAGTCGTGGATTATTTCTGACAACCCAGTTAAAGTTAGACAGGTTATAAGAACTTCACTGAATGCTGCTTGTTTGATTTTGAAGGTAATTATTATTTTATTCTTTTAATCTGTTCTAGTGCTAATGCTAACGCTAGCATTAGCTTTGGCTATGAGACGTGGAACTGCAGAAGATCTTTTCTCACCAGTTAAAAGTTGCCTAAAGTTTCCTAAATTTCCTTTCTCACATAATCCTCAGATAATTCCAGCGTGTCTGACATTAAAGTCAAACGTAATGTTTTGTACTGCGGTCAGTGAGCTGCTGTTAGCTCAGCCGTGGTTCTAACATCACTCCCCTTTGCTTTTGTTCATAACTGTGTCTGATCTGCAGGAAAATAAAGGTAAAACATGATCAAATTAATTCAAAACTGTTGCCAAAAATATTAAAGTTACTATTTTCACGTAATGTTACAAAATACGTTCACACAGAGATGATATTTTTTCTTATATTTTTCTTATTTTAAACACTACATGGCTCGATAACTGCTCTGAACATTTTCACTGAACCAAACCATTCCTGTTCTTACAATTATCCCCCAAAATATCCCGAAGAACAACAAGTAAATGAATCCTGGGAAGAGATTAAAATGTGTGCAGACATGCAGAGATGTGTGTCTTTGCTGAAGGTATTAAATGTGGACAACATGAATTTCTATCAGTTTTTGTGCTGATCGCACTTAAAATACATGTGAATAGCATCAGCCAGAATAGATCCAGTTAGAAGAAAATCAGCTCAAAGGAAAGGTTGATATTTTCAATTTAAAAAATCCAATAGTGAAAGATTACTCAAATTTGTATTGAGATTTGTGAACAATCAAAGACAGGAAATGAAAATACAGTTCAGCAGGACATTCATAAAATAATTATTATACATTTTTCTGTTGAAATTGCTAAGAATACCTTTTATTTTTTATGTAAGATTGTGTCAAACAGCGTTTAGCTGTCAGCTTTGCCGTTCTACATGCAAACGCCAGAAGTAACTATTCACATTTTCACTCTATCGCCATTTTGTCTGACGTCACTGTGAAATGGGTCTTTAGCAGTTGACATATTTCCAAGAGTCGTTGGGAAGGAGCCCTGAACCCCATGCTGCTCCAGAGAATGTATCTTTGTTCAAAACAACTATGTTGACTAAGAAATGGCTGTTAGAACTTGATTTCTACTGTAAAACGGCTCTGTGTAGTAAACAAGAACAACAAAAAAACTTCTACAAGACATTTCCCACTTCATGTAATCTCCACCCACAGCTTCTCGGATTTATCCCAATGAGATTTTCGCCTTATGAAAAGTCCTGTGCTTTCTTTAAAATGCATTTTTCATTGACATATAATCTTTTTTAGGATGTGGATGCATCCAGGATTTGGGAAGGGGGCTTGATGACAGACAGCACAACCATGAAAAGCTTCTTTCTTAAAAGGAGAACTGAAAGAAAAAAAACTGACAACAGAGATTGTTAGAATTTGTGTCCGTGTGAAGATATATGATATCTGGATGATATTAAAATATATACCTACATAAACCATAATAAACCTTGTTTTTGGTCAAAGCTGTAAAAGCAGGCACCAAAACCAGGAAATGAGAAAAGGAAAGCTGAAGGTCTTTCTTTGATAACAGCAGTTTATTCTTTGCAGCCACACAAACACCTGAAGACATGCTGCTGAGATTCATCCCAACTAAAAGCTGAACAAACATCTGGTCCTTTTGTTCGATGTGGTCCCACTCGCTCAAACGTCATCATCACATCCATTCCATCGCCACTCCTTTTTCATTTCCTGTCCTGTGAGAAGTGCCTTATCACATTTCCTTCCTCTCTCCCACCGTGAGCCTGTCACTCCAAAGAGTGAAGCTGTCAGTCCCATCAGGGCCTGACCAGTTATTCTTATTACCACATGAGTCACAAAGACACGACTTATGACACAACAATGAGGGACGACACATACTTTACAATGCTCATTTCTCAAAGAACACCACCAGAGGAGTACAATATTAGATAAGTGGATCTGAAAAGAGAAAGTCCCCCACTTACTTTACAGCAACCTGACTTATGATGATCCGGCTGTAAATGAGCTACCTTCACGACTCTCCTCCTCTGAAGATTCTGCTAAAGTAATAGAAAGCATTATCTTGATATTGATCTTCATTCAAAGCTGTCACTCAAAGTCAGACGGATTTTCAAAAGCTTTTGTTCTCCTCTTATTACAGTTTCCGACCACGCCAGGTGGCTGTTTAAGAAATGGAGAAGTCATTCAGAATAAAATAAATTTGAGTGCAAATGGTTTCATCAAATACCTCCCACATGGTCAAGGCTGTGACTCCTCATAGCAGAGTGATGGATGGATGGATGGATGGACGGAGAGATGGACGGATGGATAGATAATGGATAGAAAGATGGACGGACGGATGGGTGAATGGGTGGTCGGATGGGTGGATGGATGGACGGATGGACAGATGAATGGATGGATGAAAGGGTAAACGGATGGGTGGATGAATGGACGGTTGGTGGATGGACGGAGGGAGGGATGGGTAGATGGATGAATGGATGGACGGATGGATGGATGGATGGATGGATGGGTGGATGGATGGAGAGATGAGTGGGTGGATGGATGGACGGATGGATAGATGATGGATGGAAAGATGGACGGACGGATGGGTGGATGGATGGATGGATGGGTGGATGGGTGGATGGGTGGATGGATGAATGGATGGACGGATGGATGGATGAATGGATGAAACTGTGGACGGATGGGTGGATGGATGGACGGATAGACCGATGGATGGATGGATGAAAGGGTGGATGGACGGATGGGTGGATGGATGGACGGATGGACAGATGGATGGATGGATGGATGGATGAAAGGGTAAACGGATGTATGGATGAATGGACGGATGGGTGGATGGACGGAGGGAGGGATTCGTAGATGGATGAATGGATGGATGGATGGATGGATGGATGGATGGATGGATGGATGGATGGATGGATGGATGGATGGATGGATGGATGGATGGATGGATGGATGGATGGATGGATGGATGGATGGATGGATGGATGGATGGATGGATGGATGGATGGATGGATGGATGGATGGATGGATGGATGGATGGATGGATGGATGGATGGATGGATGGATGGATGGATGGATGGATGGATGGATGGATGGATGGATGGATGGATGGATGGATGGATGGATGGATGGATGGATGGATGGATGGATGGATGGATGGATGGATGGATGGATGGATGGATGGATGGATGGATGGATGGATGGATGGATGGATGGATGGATGGATGGATGGATGGATGGATGGATGGATGGATGGATGGATGGATGGATGGATGGATGGATGGATGGATGGATGGATGGATGGATGGATGGATGGATGGATGGATGGATGGATGGATGGATGGATGGATGGATGGATGGATGGATGGATGGATGGATGGATGGATGGATGGATGGATGGATGGATGGATGGATGGATGGATGGATGGATGGATGGATGGATGGATGGATGGATGGATGGATGGATGGATGGATGGATGGATGGATGGATGGATGGATGGATGGATGGATGGATGGATGGATGGATGGATGGATGGATGGATGGATGGATGGATGGATGGATGGATGGATGGATGGATGGATGGATGGATGGATGGATGGATGGATGGATGGATGGATGGATGGATGGATGGATGGATGGATGGATGGATGGATGGATGGATGGATGGATGGATGGATGGATGGATGGATGGATGGATGGATGGATGGATGGATGGATGGATGGATGGATGGATGGATGGATGGATGGATGGATGGATGGATGGATGGATGGATGGATGGATGGATGGATGGATGGATGGATGGATGGATGGATGGATGGATGGATGGATGGATGGATGGATGGATGGATGGATGGATGGATGGATGGATGGATGGATGGATGGATGGATGGATGGATGGATGGATGGATGGATGGATGGATGGATGGATGGATGGATGGATGGATGGATGGATGGATGGATGGATGGATGGATGGATGGATGGATGGATGGATGGATGGATGGATGGATGGATGGATGGATGGATGGATGGATGGATGGATGGATGGATGGATGGATGGATGGATGGATGGATGGATGGATGGATGGATGGATGGATGGATGGATGGATGGATGGATGGATGGATGGATGGATGGATGGATGGATGGATGGATGGATGGATGGATGGATGGATGGATGGATGGATGGATGGATGGATGGATGGATGGATGGATGGATGGATGGATGGATGGATGGATGGATGGATGGATGGATGGATGGATGGATGGATGGATGGATGGATGGATGGATGGATGGATGGATGGATGGATGGATGGATGGATGGATGGATGGATGGATGGATGGATGGATGGATGGATGGATGGATGGATGGATGGATGGATGGATGGATGGATGGATGGATGGATGGATGGATGGATGGATGGATGGATGGATGGATGGATGGATGGATGGATGGATGGATGGATGGATGGATGGATGGATGGATGGATGGATGGATGGATGGATGGATGGATGGATGGATGGATGGATGGATGGATGGATGGATGGATGGATGGATGGATGGATGGATGGATGGATGGATGGATGGATGGATGGATGGATGGATGGATGGATGGATGGATGGATGGATGGATGGATGGATGGATGGATGGATGGATGGATGGATGGATGGATGGATGGATGGATGGATGGATGGATGGATGGATGGATGGATGGATGGATGGATGGATGGATGGATGGATGGATGGATGGATGGATGGATGGATGGATGGATGGATGGATGGATGGATGGATGGATGGATGGATGGATGGATGGATGGATGGATGGATGGATGGATGGATGGATGGATGGATGGATGGATGGATGGATGGATGGATGGATGGATGGATGGATGGATGGATGGATGGATGGATGGATGGATGGATGGATGGATGGATGGATGGATGGATGGATGGATGGATGGATGGATGGATGGATGGATGGATGGATGGATGGATGGATGGATGGATGGATGGATGGACGGACAGATGGATGCTTAGATGGGTGGATGGATGGATGGATGGATGGAGGGACGGAAGGATGGAGAGAAAAACTCTTTTCTATTTATTTTTATAATTAACTCTCTCATTATTTCTATTCAGCCTTTGTTCTCTACTCTTTGCCGTTTTCACTCCGTCAATGAAGAGTTTTATTCTTGATAACAAACAAGTGGTTGTTTTTTTCTTTAGAACAGCAGCACCACCCTGTAGTGAAAACACTCCTGCAGCCCCCATGAGGAGAGCAGTCAGTCAGTCAGTCATCTGGAGTCTGAACCAGATGAACATCGGGACATTTTAAAAAGATAACAAAGATGCATAAAAGAGATTAATGAATGTTATGAGTCATCTTTTTTTCTAATTCCTTTTCCAGGTGAGTACTTTTTAAATGAAATCAAATGTTTTGGATTCTGGACATTGTATGTCAGTGACGGTCAAAGGCAGCACTCTGGGGCTGGAGGGGGGTTCAGCACTGTAATGTGAGTTTATTGTGCATTTATTGTGTATATGTCATTTATAAAAATGATAAATGATAAATGGAATTGTTTTACAGAATGAAACTGACAGTGTTTCATGTATCAGGCCACCAAATGGCTACCCATTGAAATGAACAAGCTCCAATTATTTTAGTTTTCAAACCACAAACATGAAGTGAGAGTGATTGTATGTCTGGTGTGAATTGCAGGAGAGAACAGAAGCGGCGCACACTCCGCTCTGCGCCGCTTCACGTCCAGTGTGAACGTAGCACTAAACATATTTACACCATGACTGGCTTCAAGCAAGGATCACTTTCTCCTCACCTGTTCCTGAGCTCTGGGACTTCTCCACAAGAAACTCTCTGACTCTTTCCACCCAAAGGTAGAGGATGCTCTCCCCGGCATGCTCTCTGTTGGGGGGGAAGCAGAAAGAGGCCTGTTTTCTGGTGATACTGCACTCTGCAGAATGAATAATGAAAGCTTTTGTTGTGGCTAATATCTCTCCACAGCATCTCCTTGTGAAGTCAAAATTATGAAGAAGGACTCACACATAGATGTCTTCCAGGCTGTTTGCCAATTTGACCCTCTCAGGACCTCGCAACCATGCTGCACTACAAAAGCCATGAACAAACACAAAGATATTGAGTGGGACGAACAGAGGGCTTCTGAGTGGGAAGCTGTTCTTTCAAATTAGCCGATCTCCCACATATTAAATCTGAAAGGCAAATAAACTTACTTGATCTGGTAGATGGGTGGAGCTGCACTTGGATAATCAGAAGGTAGAATTATCTGATCAGTGACAGGGAAAAAGGATTGTGAACTGAATACAAATGGTACAGAGGAAACCATGTGATGGGTGTGCAGAGTTGTGTCTGCACCTGTAAACACGCCGTCAGTTTTGGCTCCTCCAAATTACTGGATATTTTGATGCAAAATATTCTGGATGCTTCATCTATCACACACCATTCATCGCCGTAGATGGAAGACAAAGCCTCAACCTCTTCAATCTAAATAAGAAGAAACAAGAACAAAGCCTAAACATGAATACTCATTTTCCACAGGCATTATTTATGGAGCAGTGCCTGCAGTGATTAACAACCTCAGCCAGTGATTTACAAAAGGTTTATGAAAGTCTCACATGAACTGAAATACATGTATGCAGCCGTTGTTAATCAGCAAAAGTTCCTCGTGGAAAAAATTCTGTTTGGATAAAATATCAAAACATTGAAGAAAATAAACTGTTAAAGTAAAACACTGAACAGAACATATTAAAAACAGTAAATAGAACAAAAAATCTGCTCGTGAAAACAATCATACAACATTATTTAAAAACCAAAGAACATCAAAGGCAAACACAAATATGAGCTAAAAAACAACACTTGCTGTCTGTCTACAGATGAAGACCAAAGTTTGGACTGGACCTGGAGTTCTGTTTGAGGCGGTTCTGTGCAGCTCTAACTTGATGGGTGAGCTGTCCCAGAAATCCCCCCGAATAACTGTTTATATGAGGAAACAAGGAGCAGCAGGAACTGCAAAACATCTGCAACAAGGATTTTGAATAGAAATGTATACATTAGGCTTAAGCGGTATTCAAATTTTAAAGCAATGCATTTTACTGATCATTCCTCACTATAAAGAACCCCAAAGTGGCATTTTGATCCGTTCATATATTTCTGTGTAATCCTCTAAGAATCTGCTCTCTCAACAGCAGCCCCTCCCATACCCAGGAAAACGAGCGGGTGGAAACGTGCTGATGTCAGCAAGATGTGAACCGCCCCCTCCAGGAAGAGTCTGCTCTAACAGCATCGTCCCTAGTCTAACACCAACACTCAATTCCTCCTCAGAGCTAGCACACACCTCGCACTCGCATAATTTAAATCAATTGTTTGTTCACATCAAATGCAATTTGCGTCAAATTCTAGCACATCCTTTTTATTTTAACAAGCGCTTAAGTAGCTGCTTGACAGTTATCCAAAACTGTGTTTACCTGAAGCTCATGGTGCGTGTGGGAGAAGCTTCTGTCAAAAACCTTTCTCAACTTCATCATGGAGGATGCTGACAGTGAAATATCAAGTTTATTCAATTTTAAGAGCTGAGTAAAAGCATTGGTACTTGTCTCTGTTTAGGGTTCTGAGAATTTCCAACTTAGCACCAGCAGTCCCGCACAGGAGAAAGCCGCTGCTCCATTAGGGACGAGCAGTCAGGAGACAATAGTATGGCAGGCAAAATGGATCAAAAATCCCCAAGAAAGCGGGCACGGGAGTGCCATGTTTTACTGATAACAATTATTATTTTAAATATTAAGATGTTCTCAGAGTTATTTTCAATAAAACAATTGATAAAAAAAATGATTTTAAGTTTAATTTTCACTGGTTTATTTACAATTTAATTAGGGGGTGGGAGGAGATAGATTTGGTATTTTCCACACTATTATTAAGAATTCTTTTCTCAGCTTTTGTAGATTTGGTCTCAAGACATGTAAATGTAATCAGAGCATTTAGCATTTTGTTTGTGTTCAAAGTTTAAAGAGGTTTGGTTTTATTAAATAGGCCTCAATGAGAAAACATTTTGATGTTTATTTTTTTATTTTATACACACACACACATATATATATATAAAGATGCACAACATCAACAGGACTCTAAAAGCCTTCATAGGAAACTCAATGAAGTTGTGGAATACTTCCCTTGAAATCAATGGCAAGCCAATTGTACAACTGTCCATCAAATGTGGCATACACCAAGGTGACGCTCTGTCCCCACTGCTGTTCTGCATAGGTCTGAACCCCCCCAGCCAAATAATCAATAAGACTGGCTATGGATACCAACTCAGAAATGGGGCCACCATCAGTCACCTCCTCTACATGGATGACATCAAGCTATACGCTAAGAGTGAGCGCGACACTGACTCCCTGATCAACACCACCAGGCTCTACAGTACTGACATTGGGATGTCATCAGGGCTAGAGAAGTGCAGTCGGATGGTAACAAAGAGAGGAAAGGTAGTCCACACAGAAGGGGTCTCACTCCCAGAAGGAACAATAGCAGACATTGAGGACAGTTACAAGTACCTTGGAATTCCACAGACAAGTGGCAACCTGGAACAGGCAACAAGGACAGCTGCAACTGCCAAATACCTCCAATGAGTAAGGCAAGTCCCGAGAAGCCAGCTCAATGGCAAGAACAAGACCCGGGCAATAAACAGTTAGGCACTGGCAGTCATCAGATACCCTGCAGGAATAATAAGATGTCCAAAGGAAGAGACACAGACTACGGATGTTAAGACACAAAAGCTCCTCACCATACATTGAGGGTTCCATCCCAAATCCAGCACCCTGAGACTGTATGCTAGCCACAAGGAAGGAGGCCGAGGACTAGTGAGGGTGGAAACCACTATCCAGGATGAAACATCCAAGATGCATGAATATGTCGAGCTCAGGCCCCCAACTGACAGCGTGCTCAGTGAATGTCTCAGACAATGGAAAGCAGAGGATGTGATGCTGGAGGACAGAGCATCATGGGAGGACAAGCCCCTGCATGGAATGTACCCACGGACCATAACTGAAGTGGCTGATATCAAGAAGTCCTACCAATGGCTAGAGAGGGCTGGCCTGCAGGACAGCACAGAAGCTCTGATCACAGGAACAAGCCCCGAATACCAGAGTGATAGAGGCTCAGATCTACCACACCAGACAAGACCCAAGGTGAAGGCTGTGCATAGAAGAAACAATCCAGCACACAACTGCAGGGTGTAAGATGCTGGCTGGGAAAGCATACATGGAGTGCCACAACCAAGTAGCTGGAATAATATACAGAAACATGTGTACAGAATATGGACTGGAAACCCCAAAGTCAAAATGGGAAACACCTCAGAAAGTGTTAGAGAATGAGAGAGCAAAGATCCTGTGGGACTTCCAGATCCAGATGGACAGGATGGTAATGGAGAACCAACCAGACATTGTAGTGGTGGATAAAGAACAGAGGAAAGCCGTTGTGGTGGATGTGGCAGTACCAAGCGATGGTAACGTCAAGAAGAAGGAACATGAGAAACTGGAGAAATACCAGGGACTCAGAGAGGAACTGGAGAAAGCTTGGAAGGTGAAAGTGACAGTGGTGCCCGTGGTAATTGGAGCACTCGGGTCTGGAACCTCCAAACTGGAGGAGTGGCTCCAGCAGATCCCTGGAAAGACTTCAGACATCTCAGTCCAGAAAAGTGCAGTGCTAGGAACAGCTAAGATAATGCAGGACCAACAAGCTCCCAGACCTCTGGTAGAGGACCCGAGCGTGGAGGAGAAACCACCCGTGAGAGGGGCGTTTTTGTGTGTGAAGTACTTTAAATGTTTTCTATTAAATATATGTTTGAAACTTTTCCAAAAAAGTAATTGTATGCTTTTATCTTCTTGTTTTTTTTTCAATGTAGCCACGAGGGGGCCCAAGCCAGGGTCTCATTGTGCCGGTCCCAAGCCCGGATAAATACAGAGGGTTGTGTCAGGAAGGGCATCCGACGTAAAATCTTGCCAAATCAAATATGCGAATCAGACCTGCGAAATCCATACCGGATCGGTCGAGGCCCGGGTTAACAACGACCGCCATCGGTGCTGTTCACCGACAGGGTGCCGGTGGAATTGGACTACTGTTGGTGGAAGAAGGAGAGGAGGAAGGCGGGTTCGTAGGGAAGAGAAATGGAGTAGGAGTTATCCTAAAGGAGGAGTTTGTTAGGAGTGTTGTGGAGGTAAAACGAGTGTCAGATAGAGGTGATGAGTCTGAAGATAGAAATGGAGGGTGTCATGTTCAATGTTGTTAGTGGGTATGCCCCACAGGTAGGATGTGAGCTGGAAGAGAAGGAGAAGTTCTGGTTGGATCTTGATGAAGTGATGATGAGCATCCCTGGAAATGAGAGAGTTGTCATTGGTGCAGATTTCAATGGTCATGTTGGTGCAGGAAACCGAGGTGATGAGGAGGTGATGGGCAGGTTTGGTATCCAGGAGAGGAATGTAGAAGGACAGATGGTGGTTGATTTTGCAAAAAAGATGGAAATGGCGATAGTGAATACATTCTTTGAGAAGAGACAGGAACATAGAGTGACCTATAAGAGTGGAGGTAGAAGCACACAGATAGCATCTGTATGGGTGGAGAAAGTTTAGAAAAACAAATTTAACAGTCGATTAAGACTTTTTTAAAGACCAACCAAAAACCTACAACCATGCAGTAAAACAGGCTAGAACAGTTTATTTTTCAAAACTCATCACTGACAATAAACACAACCCCCTGTTTCCTTTTAAAGCAATTGATTTTTTATTGAATAAAGATTTTAGTAAACCAATCATGCCTCACTCTCAAACTGCATGTGAGGACTTCAGGAGTAAAGTCAATGCTATTAGATCTAACCTTAAACCAGTACATAGCACTAATGTTAGCAGGTCAGTGGTATTGTCTTTACCTGAGGAAACACTGGAAATGGAAATGGAAATGTCTTTAAATATCATTTCCATTACTGATGCAAAAAACTGCTTCATGAAGTCACATCTAGCCTGGTTTTCTTCTGTTAGTATTTCAGCATCTTTTTTTCATGAATTTAACCCAAACTAAGAAGCCAGAGTGTTGATTCTACAGAGAACACCCTTCTCCCTTCTCAGCTTCTATATGTTAACTTCTGTTAGATGTTTTCAGAGGATTTTGAAGCCATTTTCATAAGAGTATCAGTGATTTCCAATGAACACACAAAAAGCCCACAGTCCCAAAAGCCAACAGCTCACCTGTGATTCCTGGAGGGGCCGTAACCCCACTGAAACAGACATTCAAACAAAATAGCTGTTAAGTCTCTTGATGTAGTTCCTTGTTATCAAACTTCTGCTTTTAGAAAGAGGTGCCAAACAATGAAGTCTCTAACTTCTACAGGTTGAGATGAAACATACCGAAATCCAAAAAATTGATAACAAATAAAAATGTTAATTAAAATACCTTAAAGACCTCTGATGAAAATTATGTTTTGGTGTTTTTAACAGGTTAACATTTTTTTAATGGTGGAGGACATATATGAATATAATTCATCTTAAATCTACATTTCTCTAATCGTTGCGATTTAGAAGGAGACAAAACATGCACTTTGAAAATAAGCTTGTGATGTAGAAAATAAGCTGGGTGGGTCACAAACTTCCAGCTCAGTCCTCGCCCCTCATTCCTGCTCAAGAGTGTGGGAGGAGTAGAGATGATCGAGGATCAACAGATATATACAGTGCAGAAAAGTATTTTCCCCCTTCCTGATTTCATTTTTTTTTTTTTTTGCATATGAATAACACTCAAAGGTCTCAAATCATCAAACCAATTTTAATACAGTATTGCTCAGAGACAACCCAAGGAAATACAAAATTCAGTTTCAAAATGATGATTTTACTCAGTAAAGGCACAAAAAATCCAAACCTATCTGACCTAATGTGAAAAAGTAATTGCCCTCTGAACCTAATAACGGGTCGGGCCAGCCTTTGCAGCAGAAACAGAGATCAAGCGTAGGTGATGAGTCTTTCACATCTGTCTGGAGGAATCTCAGCCCACTCCACCTAGAAGAATTGTTTCAACTCCGCCATATTGAAGGGTTTTCTGCTGTCCATTTAAGGTCATAGCACAGCATTTCAATAGGCTTTAAATCCGGACTTTGACTGGGCCACTCCAAAACCTTTATTTTTGTTTTTTTGAACCATTCAGAGGTAGACTTGCTGGTGTGCTTCGGATCATTGTTCTGCTGCATGATCCAAGAGTTCTTGAGTTTGAGGGCAGGAACAGATGGCTGGACGTTCTCCTTCAGGATCTTCTGGTAGACGGCAGAATTCATTCTCCATCTATCACAATAAATTGTCCAGGTCCTTATACAGAAAAGCAACCCCAGATCATCACACTGCCACCACCATGCTTCACTGTTGGAGTAATGTAATTTTTTATAAAACGCTGTGCCATTTTTACTCCTGATGTAACTGGCCGCACACCTTCCAAAAAGTTCAGTTTTTGACTCATCAGTCCACAGAAAGATTCTCCAAAACTCTTGAGAATCATCAAGATGGTTTTTGGTGAAAGTGAGAGGAGCTGTTGTGTTCTTTGCTGACAGCAGGGGAACTCTCCCATGGATGTCATTTTTGTCCAGTGTCTTTCTTATGAACACTGACCTTATCTGAGGCCAGCGAGGCCTGCAGTTCTTCTGATATTGTCCACAGTTCTTTTGTGACCTCCTGGATGAGTCGTCGCCGAACTCTTGGAGTCATTTTAGTCGGTCGACCCCTCCAGGGAAGGTTTGACACTGTTCCCAGTTTTCTCCATTTGTGAATAGTAAGTGATAGCGGTTTGGCTTGTGAAATCTGTCCCAACTTTGGGATTAATCGCGCAGTTTTGGGGGGTTTAACGGGGGGGGGCAATTACTTCTTCACACAGAGCCAGATAGGGTTGTAACTTTCCTTTCCCTTTAGGTAAATTAATGATCATTTTTTTGTATTTCCTTGGGATGTCTCTGAGTGAAAAAAAAAAAAAAAAAAAGTCTGAGTCCAGAGTCCATGACTCCACAGATGTCACCTGAAAGAATGAAAATCTTCATGGTCTTTCAAAAGCATTTTTACAGCAAAATAAGGGCAGCTGTGGCTTTGGAACTGTCTAGCAGGTGTCCTCTTTCATGTGGCACCCCAGGGCTTACTTGTCAGACTTCTGCTTTTTTCTCAATATTTGTTGCTCTGATTCAGGATCAGTTCTTTAACAAAGTGCCTTGAGGAAAAAGGAGACTGGATGATGATGTCAGAAAAACTGAAAATGGTGATGTCAAACATGGCCTCTACTTTCGGCATAACCAAGCATGTCAAAGTAAGCGACATGTATAATTGAATAAACTTACACCATCATTGCCCCTGAGTGGAAACAACTAACTGAAGCCCCTCCATGTTTGGCAGCAGCCTGCTGCTGACCGGCTGCGAGCTCTGCAGCTCTTCCTGCTGGGGGGTCAGCTGTCTGCTCCTTCGCATCCCACAGCCCCCAGCTGCACCCCCTGCCACAAAACAGCACTGAAGCCTCCTGAAGTTTTCCTGAAAGACTTTGGTCTTACTTGAGCCTGCAGGTCAGCTTCCTTCTCCTCTTTAACGAGAGCCGCCATTTCTCATCGTCTCTGCTCTCCACGAGTGAAGCTTATGTGACGGTAATAACGGGTAAAACACATTCATCAACTTAACTCCAGCGGTAAGTCTGTCTATGGTGGTGACTGACTGTCAACAGAACCCGCGCACCGGAAGTTGCATTAAAGTCTTCCGGGTTTTTTTTTTTTTAACATGACAAACCGACGTAGAAATCTGATCAAAGGGGAAAAAGGAAATAGTTGAATGTTTGATGTGGATTTAGTTCACACAGCAGCTCTCGCTTTTATGTTTGAAAAGCCTGTATTTCTTCTCACACCTACTCTTATTTTGAAACGCCGCCGAGGCTTCCGGTGTGGACAGATCAGCTGATCTCGGTGTAAACAGGACTGTCCTCGAGGTGTGTGTGCTGGAGTGACCCGGACAGTTCCACGCGTGTTCATTTCTCCACGTTTGCGGCGCGGACGTTGATGGCGAGCGCGTGCCGTGTGTGCGCGGCGACGCGGGCGTCTGCGCAGCTCCACGCATCACATGCCGTCTAACGGAGGCCCATGTGAGAGCAGCTGTCAGCAGAGTCTGCATTCTACTTCCCGGACATGGAGTCAGTAAGTTTCACAGCCGGTCATCCTTCACTGCAGCTGGGGAAACTAAAGCAGAACGGGATTCATGGCTCCGCGGGCAGAAGGAGAACCGGTAGGGGACCGGGGAGCAGAGCGTCACCATACCGGGTTTCCCAAACACAGGAGGACCAGAGGAGGGTTAAGCAGGCATAGACATCCCTCCTCTGGAGAGATGGATGAAGCTTTAACTTTACTCTTCCAACATGGCTCGCTGCTAAGCTGCCAGCAGTGGAACCTTCATTCTGTCAGAAAACAACAGAATCCTCCAAACTTTATGAAGAGGTTATTACAGGAAAACAAAGCTCTTCTGGACTCCAGTGGCTTTCCAGGTGTATTTCCAATTTTGCCTCTCTTGGTTAAACTTCCACACCAGTTTGATTTATGTGTTAACCCTTTAACACAGGAGCTCCAGTGTTTATGTTCTTTGATTTATGGTGACTTTTCAACCGTTAACACGATCATTCTAGTAGATTGTGAAGGCGAAAAGCCAGTGTTACCGGTCGAAAAGTTACAGTATATTAATGATTTTGTGTTTTAGTATTAGCGTTTTAGGGTTAAATAGTAGAAGTGTGTTCTAATTCACTGAAATGTTAGTGTGTCAACTCAGAAATGAAATGAGGTTTTGCATTAGTGAGCATCATTTTAAATGTTCTAAACCAGGGGTGTCAAACAGGGGGCCAAAATCCAAAACACACCTTAGATCGTTGGCTAAATGTTTATTGAACGCTCTAAAACTACAATTTTTAAACTTTAAAAATGTAATGTAACTTTTATTAACATAAAATGAATAAAAAAGGCAGGAATATTATTCCAAAACAAATCAACTAAATATTTACTCTCCGTAAAAATATTTTTAAAATTATACAAGTTAGAAATAAGGTCAAGAATGATTTGGAGGGCCGCATGGAATTACCCAGAGGGCCGGATCCGGCCCCCGGGCCTTGACTTTGACACGTGTGTTTTATAGGCTCACTGTAAAAGCAACTTTCTGGTTTTTAAAGCATTTCTCTAGTTGTTTGTGACCTGCAGCTGGACCATATAGTGGATCTAGTTTAGATTGTGAGACCGGGCTCTGATTCTGTAGGAATGTCAAACCATTCTTGGCAGCTGATTACGTATACAGGGTGTCATGAGACCTCTTTCAAAGAGTTTTCCCAACATGCTCTCCAGGCCGAGGTAAAGCTTTCACACTCAGAGTTTGACCTCTTCACAGCCTCTTGAGCTGACATCAAGTCAAAGCATGTTGTCTTTTCTTCTCTGATGCAGATCATTTATAACTGCCACATGATGTAACAGTGTCTAATGAGCCACCTCCCTGTCTCTGTTCGCCTGACTTTACACACTGATTGTTTGATTAAAGCTCGCAGAATCATGTGCTCATGCAAGAAAGGCATACTTCCTTCCTGTAAAGCAGGTCTGATGACTGGTGCTTTTTTCATTTGAGTTTCCGTTTTCTCCGCTTAGACATAGGTTTCTCCAAACTCATGACTTTTCCTCCTCATGCTCAGTGGTTGGATGGTAGTCATGTGCAAAAGCCAGAAACTCCCATTTGGATTTCATGTTGTTTTTGTGTGTGCACATGTCATCTGGTTGTTAACAGAATTTCCTCATCTGACAGTTTTTATTGTTTTATACAAAAAGATAAAAACACACAAATGTGAGCATTACAAAGCATAGTCATTTGCAGCAAATTAGAATGTTTCTTGAAAGGCTGTCGGTCAATCAGTTTGTCGCGTTTTCAGTTGTGTCAGTTTGATAAATGGTTTACTGCTTCCTCATGATGTCCCTACGAGTATACAGACTGTGCTGAGGCCTTTGAAGAAGAGACTCCAAACCCACTTTTCTTTACTTTTTAACCTTTTTTGAAGTGCTGCTCATTATTGTCCTGTTGTTGACGACACAGTTTGGAGCATGCTATCATGAGTCAGTGAAAACCGTAGACAGTGTAGATAATCACTGGACGAAGCAGGTGTGACAACGCCCATCGAAAACGCCGTACCTCCCTCTCCAGCAAAATGAAGCCAAAAGACCAATAGACAAAATGGTGACAGGGCCTGAAATGTGAACAGTGACTTCCAGTGTTCAGGTTTAGAACTTCAAAGCTGACAGCTGAACGCTGTTTAACACAATTTTACATAAATAATCAAAGGTAATCTTACCAAATTCAACTGAAAAATGTACAATATTTATTTTATGTCCATCTGAACGGTATCATTATTTCCTGTCTTAGATCGTTCACAAATCTAAATACAAATTTGAATAATCCTTCAGTATTTAAGGTTTTATTGAAAATATCAACATTTCATTTGAGCAGATATTATTCTAATGGGTTCTATTTTGACTGATGTTATTCACACATGTATTAAATGCGATCAGCACAAAAACTGATGGAAATTCATGTTGACCGCACGCGATAAGAGCGCCTAAGATGCAGATTGCTGCATGTGTTTTCACTACACCAAGGCTAAATTTAATTAAATTTTAATCGTAAAAATAGGAATGCTTTCAATAGGAATAGTTTTTTGATGGTTACAAATGCTTTTTCTCCTCGTTTCCCTTTATTATCCTGCAGGATCAGACACGGTTATGAACTGTGGAGCTACATCAGAAAATAACACAACAGTTATTAGTTTACTTTATTGTCAGACACGTTGAAATTGTCTGACTTTATCTCTGTTTTTAGTGATTTTTGAACACAGAAATGTAATCAACTTTAACTTTAAAGATCTTCTGCAGATCTACGTCTCATTCCTGTCGTGGAAAGCTAGCGTTAGCATTAGCATCAATTAGAAGAGTCAAATCTGAATGACCTTCATAATCAAACCAGCAGCATTCAATGAAGTTCCTGTAACCTTCATCTAACTATGACCGGGTTGTAGAGAGAAATAATCCACGACTGGTTTAATATCATCCAGAGGATTTTGGGGAAGCAGCTGTGGAGCGTTCTGCAGGAAGAATACTGACATCTGATCGAAGAGGGAAAACAATACAATCAGGGAGGACATTTAGAAAATAAATATTGCACACATTTATGTTACAGTTGGTGAGTTTGCCTTTCGTTATTTAACCCATATCTAAACCATTTACATAATATATAACCGGAAGTCACTGTGAACACTCGCCACTTTGTGTGACGTCATGTGAAAAGGATCTATTCAGTTGCCATCTTTCCATGATATGGGTGCTGCCATTTGGAGCCAGTCAACAGTGATTGGTCCGAGTTGGTCTGAGTCAGTGTTTCTATGGCAACTACAGTCGCCAGTCAGAAGTGAGATTGATCGAAGTCCACACCCCTCCAACTGAAATCTGAATCTGTCAATCAAACACTAGGTGGGGGCAAGCAGGCACTACATGCTTTAACTGAGGAATCTGATTGGTCAGTCGATAACTTGAATAACTTCAGATACAGAAAAAATGTTGTGAAAAAAAAATAAGAATACCAAGAATATGTTAAGAAGAATGCATCAGAGCAAGAATAGTTATTCTGACCAATAGAAAGACTGAGTTATAGCTGTCTATTTCTCTATTGAAGTCTATGAGATTTCAACTTCTTGGAGCCTGCAGGTACTTCCTGTTTGGAACAGGAGGGGGGGGGTGGTCGAATTGTCCAGTGATTCTACAGTCTATAGTAAAAACAGGCCCATGTAGCCAAACCCCTGCCCCTGTGCTTAACAGAGGATCGTGAGTGGGAAAGCTAACTGCTAGATCTGCATCTGTGAATTAGACAATTTTGAGAAGTCTCGTGGTTTGTTAACATAATGTTTTGTGAAGCTCAGTTTTGAGCCCCAGCTATTCTTAGACAAAGCAGTCTTTCTCTTTGAAACTTTGCAAACCCCACATTCCTCTGACTGTGCTGTCACAGACTGAAGTATTTATCTTGCTGTCTAAAGCTTTTAGAGTGTGTGATGTCAGACTGAAGTTTATTAAACTTTGCTGACCTTAAGGGAAATTAATGGTCAATAAAGAAGCTGTCATCTGTTTAATAAAAAAAAAAAAAAAAAAATCTGGTTACTTTCCACTTTGTTTAGAAATGATCTCTGAATCTCTTCTGGACAAGTTGCTTTTAAGACTATTGTTGATGTCCTCTCTTGTCCTATCACCTGGCCCATATGGTGCAGAGGCATGTCCTCCAGGTGGCAGAAGGGGGCGCCCTCCCTTTGGGTGTTGCACCTGAATAATATGGAATAAGGAGTCGCAGACCAACATAGCAGGAACTCTCTGATTTGAAAACTGGATCAGATGAAGCGCAGTAACCTTGGCTATAGGAGGAAAATATCACTAGAGATGACATGCTAGCTTGTTGCATACGCAAAGTTGGACACCATATTGGATGTGTCGAGATGCTTGTTTATTTCTGTGCTACAAATGCACAGAGAGAGCAGGAAAAACTAGAATGTGACTTTTCACTAGTAAATTATTGCTGTCAGCTGATAAAGGAAAACTTCTAGAAAACATGTGAACAAGATCTGAGTGAGTTTACTCTCAATAATGAACTTTTAGACTGATCTTGTCGTCTATTCAAAGTCAATGACAGCTTTAGACTTCACACTATTTCCATGTTTTCTGTCAGGACAACCCATCTTTATGTTTATGGAGGATGATCGTGGTATTTGTATGTGTGTTAGACCTCAGATCAGACCAGACGACCTGCTGGTTATCAGATTACTAAGTGGAAGAAAAGAAACTAACCAGGATTTCCTCAGTAGCGCGAGCAAAGAGGGACGAGCCCAGCTCTGAATCCCTGTCTGGTAGGCGGACAGAGACGTGTCGTACGGAAAACCACCTGCCGAGCGTCATGCAGGTACCTTCGTCCTTCTGATAGATGCTGGGTGGGATCCGGCTTCAGCTGGATAACAACGAGCCGGAGTCCATATAGGCTACAATGGACACAAGCGGTCTGCGGTGATGTTGACTCCACACCCGACTCATCTAAATACACAGGCTGAGGAGTCTAACAATAAATGAATAAAATCACAACCATGCATCAGGTGTACATTGAGTATACAGGTATACATTTCATATATTCATTCATTTATTTTCTTGTCCACTTTTTCCCTTTTGGGGTCGCGGGGGTGCCGGAGACTAACCCGGCTGCTGACAGGCGAAGGCGGGGTTCACCCTGGACAGGTCACCAGTCTGTCTCAGGGCCTCAATCACACACACATTCACACTCTCAGACACACCTAGGGGCAATTTAGAGTCACCAATTAACCTATGAAGCATGTTTTTGGACGGTGGGAGGAAGCCAGAGTCCCCGGTGAAAACCCACGCATGCACGGGGAGAACATGCAAACTCCACACAGAAAGGTCCCAGTTGATGTTTTTCAGATCCCCCAGCCGGGATTTGAACCGCGGCTTTCTTGCTGTGAGGCAAGAGCGCTAACCACTGCGCCATACCACGGCCTGGATCTTTGTCACAAACATGCAGACAGCTGGTTCCACCTGCAGCAGGTTTATTAGTTCAGACAGGAACTAAGCACAGCTAAAAGTCCACAAACCTAAATAGTCAGACAGGCAGAGGTCAATCATGAGCATGGGATCATCAAAGAAGAGACTAGAGATGACAGAGTCCAGGTGAGGGTCAGGGCAGGCAGCAAGCAATCAGAGATACAGCAGGATCAGAAACAGAAGATCAGGTTCAGATAGAAACGCTCGGTAATGCAGGCAGGGTGGAACCAACACTACTTCACACTGAGTGAGGCTCTGTGTGCTGCTTCAGAAGCTGCTGAGTGATTGTCAGATTGGAGTCAGGTGAGTTAGAACTCTGGAAACTGCTCCCGCAGGTGACCAGATGAGGAGACAGAGCTCTGACTCCTGACTTCTGTCTTACTTTTGTGATGATCATAGTTATTTTTGAATTTAAAATTGGACCAAAAAGAAGCATTTTATGGTCATTTCACTTATCTCACTGTTGACTGACATGTCCAATATGGCGTGGCACTTTACCCATCTTGGACAATGGTAACAGACTAGCATGCTATGCTATCTCTAGCATTAATTCTCAGAGGTCAACACCCTACCCCTTTAAAAAACACACATGCCACAGAAACATCAACGACAACACAAAATGTCAAATCTTGCTTCTTTCACTTCCCTAGTTGGGCTCTATAGCCACCCCCAGAAGACCAATGAAGAAGGAAAGGAGTGGAGGCAGTGTGGTGACCTAACAAGGAACAGACGTAAAAACCCACAACAGAAATAAACTTGAAACTCTTTCATCTGATGATTTAGAAATTAAATTGTAAATTTTCAGGTATTTCAAGGCTTTACAGGAGTGTTATTGTTTAGTGTTAAGCAGCATTTTTTTGTAGTTTTTTTGTTTTTATCTGCTAATTTAGCCTTGAGCCTGATACAATCAAATGTAATCTGGCCGTTTACGCATAGAAAAGCATCTTTTAAAGTCCCCCTATGACCGTTTTTGGATTAAAAAAACATTCCCAGTAGTGTTTTAATTATGATTATGAAGTGGAAAACTTACATTTGATCTGATCAGGACCAGATTACATAACCATTCAAAACTGTAAAATGAGGTAACTAAGTAGGGGTGGAATTATATAAATTCACTTCTTCCCACTCATTTTCAAGCAATCAATCTAACTCTACTTGACTAGTTCATAATTACTATATTTAATTAATCAAATGAGACATAAGTCTGTCTTTGTTTGTTTTCTATTTTCTAATCAATGCATTTCATTATTTCTGTAATGAGTTTGAAATATTTGTGTATTTTGTCCTGTATTTTTCATAATCTATGCTTGAAATCAATCAATCTTTCAATTAATCAACACAGACGTTTTTAACCAAAATCCCACAACCTAAATGTCCTAAAAAGCCATTTTTCATTTGATCTGAAGCCTTTGTTTCCAAAATCTCCTCTGAGGGGGCGTGGCTTTTGGAGCTGAGTAGCCTCGCCCCTGATCCCCCCTGTCTGATTCTGATATCTCTGTGTCTGATAGTTCTGTGTCTCTCTAGCATAAATCTTCACCGCTGCTCCATAAAAACATCCATCAATCTGGGTAATGTCCAGCCGTATGGT
>NC_050515.1:29056225-29067267 GCF_002922805.2 Oryzias melastigma | reverse complement strand
CTGCATGGCTAAAGCTAGCAGAAATGTTTCTGGACAGAAGAGCCGCTCCGTCCAAACTGGGATGAATGCCATCTCTGCGCATGAGGCTGGGCTTTCCCCAAAACATGCTCCAGTTATCCACGAAGCTAACGCCATTTTCTGGGCACCATTTAGCTAACCAGCGGCTAAAAGATGAAAAGCGGCTGTACATTTCATCACTGACTACGTTTGGGAGAGGACCAGAGAAAACTACTGTCTGACACAGATTTAGCCAGTTCACACACCGATTCTACGTTTAATTTAAGAATCTCTGATTGTCTTTGTCGGGCGGAACCTCGCCTTACTCTGGGCTAACATTGGGAGGTTTCCTTCGATGTCACCAACTCTGGCTCCGGGGTAACATCTAACTGTAGCTCCCTTGAGCTTTACGTGTCTGACCTTGGAGGAGCCGATGACCAGGGTTTTCGGTTCAGTTGGTGCGTTATTGTAATTCTATGTGTTATTTCGACTTGTGCTTGGAAACAGAGTTAGAAACATTGCTTTCTGTTCTGAATGGCGATCATCTATAACCTCTCGTTTCTTTTTCAGTAGATGTTGCATCCAACAAATGTTAAAATGGGCCTTTTGTGGTTGGCCTGCAGGGTTCCATGGAGCAGCTGGAGCCAGAGGAGGAGTTCCTGAGATTTTCCCGGAATGGAGATCTGCCTGGAGTTCAGAGGCTTCTCGTGTCCCAGATTAACGAAGAGAGGCAGATCGACATCAACTGTAAAGGTATGTGAAATACACTTGAGACTGCTGCTGTAACACCATCCTTGTGAGATCCATCATTGTGTGTTGTCTTCTCAGGTAAAAGTAAGTCTAACCTAGGATGGACGCCTCTTCACTTGGCCTGCTATTTTGGTCACAAAGAAGTTGTGAAGGAACTACTTAAGGTAGAAGTTGTTTCATTCATTAACAGATACAGATTGGATGTATTGCAAAGATAGCATAAGTGCTATTCCTTCTGCAGGCAGGTGCAGATGTTAACTTGCCCAATAATATTGGAGACACCCCTCTGCATAAAGCTGCCTTCACAGGAAGAAAGGTATCTTTTACACAAATGTCAAAAATGCACTCTCTTCATCTTTGATTATGCACACTTTTTTATCCATTCAACCAAACGATAATGTATGAATCAGGAGATTGTCATGCTGCTGCTGCACTATGATGCATGTGCTACTGTCATCAATGGGACAGCACAAGTTCCCAAAGATGTCACTCAGAATGCTGAGATCAGAGGCATGTTGGAAGGTGAGATAGAAGTCATTTCCTATTTGAAGATGTTCCAGACGATTCTCGTGTTAGCTCCGTCAACATTTGCTGATGCACGTTCATTTTTATCATTGACATATTTAATGTCTTCTCCTGAAATCTCACTGTATCCTGGATGCTCAGCTGCTGAGAGGACAGAGGAGAGGAAACTGGAGGAGAAGCTTCTGGAAGCAGCTCGTGAAGGAGATCTGTCCACATTAAGTCAGCTGGTAAGAGTCAACGTTAGATATCTGATCGCATTTCTCCCACCAGAGACAAAAACCTGAGCTCTTTTGTTTCTGTAAATGTTTTGTTCCAACTTTAGTCAACAGACATGAATGGCGAGATCTGTTGGATGAATGAAGAGTCGTTTTTTTAAACTTAAACTTACTGTACTGTCAGTAGGGGTGTCAAATTATCACGTTAATTACAATTAACTAATTACAGACATTTTAGCGGGTTGTGTTTTGTTAATTGCATTTTTGTGTCATATGGTTTCTTCCTCGTTATCATCACTAGGGTTGGGCACCGATTGGGTTTTATTCTGTTCCGGTGTCAAAGCGGTTCTTTGACTTAAGTTTCGGTTCCTATTCAGAACCAATTTCAGTTCTTCAGTAATAAAAAATAATGCCTACATCTTACCAAACCAACACATTTTCATTCCCAAGTCGTCACATATTGACGCATGGTTCAGACCTCCACGTCAAAAATTGATGTTTTGGTTGGGGCTGTGAGCTTAAACGCATTAACGCATGTGATTAATCAAAAAGAATTCATGTGTTAATATTTATTAACGCAAGTTAATAACACATTACTAAGAAACAGTCTATCGCTTTGCCTCGGTGGTTCAGGCGTCCATGGCGTGCGTAGAATCACTTCGTCAGGTATTATCCCACTTATGGGATGGTCGCTTGATAAATTGAAACATTTCAGACAATAAAAATGAAAGAAAAATGTTCTCTGTGGCCTGTTTTTGTTTTTAAGATTGCTTGTGGGATAATTAGCATTTTTTAATTGTTTTTTTTGTTTGTTTGTTGTTATTAGAAAATAAAAATTGAAAAAAAAGAAAGAGCCACATATTGTCATATAAAATGGACCTGGTTAAACATTGTGATTGATCAAATTAATCACAACACAAAAGTGTGATTAATCTGATTCATTGTTTAATCGATTGACAGCACTAATTAAAAATAAACCATCTAAATGTGTGAATTCATATTGAGACTATTCACAGATAATAAGTGGTGAGCAAATACTGTGACAAAAAAAGAACAATATCGTGATTAATTTTTTTCCAAGTTTGCGATTAAGTAGTTAAACATTTTTAATCGATTCCCGGCCCTAGTTTTGGGTGTCGTTGTTTTTTGATGTGCTGGCTGTTCTTATTAAATTAGAGCTCCACATCCTCCAAGCCGCAAACCGGTGGCCCTCCACTCTTTACGCGCGCAGTGAATTCACTGCTCGCTGCCTGTCAAACGTGATCCTAGCTGAACGCCGCAGCTGCCTGTGGATGTCTGTCACTAGCTGTGTTTCCATGTGCAAAATGTCCTTGATCGATCAGATCAAGGATCAGATTAGAATAGAACTCTGCACATGGACCCTGAAAAACTTTATCAGATGGTAACAAACGTTTCCATGCGCCACACAGTTGATCTACATAAATCATGTTGACATGCGCAGAACTGTCTGAAATACTGGAAATAGTCGTAGAAGAAGAAATAATGAGTTCTGTTGTAAACAAACAAAGATCATGTATAGAGCGAGATGATACTCTTAATGTGATTTTATTATTATTAATAATCTTTTTAAGAGCCTGTTCCTCATAATTTTCTAAATCCATGTGTGAAATGTGCCGTCACGTAAATATGTGGGAATAAGATCAGTCTTTATTCTGTTTGGATATGATTGGAAACATGAATTTATGTGATTTTTACACGGTTTCTCAGGACTGTTCGGTGCACGGAGCAGCATTTCGGCATTCAAAAGCTGCATCCGCCGGCTCATACCGTCCTGAAGCCGCTCGGAGAGACAGTTCTCCCGGGAGACGTGGTTCTCCTGAATCTCTCGTGCAGATCAGCCGGACGGACTGCGGTCCGAACAAGTTCTCACACATGAAAGCTGTGAATCGGCTTTTCTACTCAAAGAAAAGAGTTCGCTCGCGGAGAGCAGCTGATCGGTTCTGTTGGTGCTCCAAAGACTGCTGTACCCTCTATGAATGAGGTAAAATCCAGCACAGTAATGACACACGATTGGAATGTGTGTTTACATGCAGCTTGAACGGATCAATAATCGGTATTACCCACCTGTCTATACCGGACAGAAATTTGGATCTGAAAGAGTCTGATTGGGTCAGAGTATTCTGACTGGCGTGTTTACATGACACATTTCTGATCCGATCAGGCGTTTATTTATTGCTAGTGTCACACTTCCAATGAATGGAAGATACATATAACGTTGATAGATCAGGATTATTCATTGTGAGGAGTTCTATAAAAAAAAAAAATGAAATCCTTCAAAGATTTTCTCGTTACCGGGGCTTGTATCTCATTAGGGGGTGTGTCTGGATAGCAGCCGCTTCCACTGTATTTCTGTGTCTTTGTGACTGAGTTTGAAGGCTGTTCCACATTAACCTGAGAGGGGGGTAAAAATAGGGGAACTTTTTTAACATTATCTTGATGAAACTAAGAAAAACATCTCAGTTCAGGAGACCCGAGCAGGCTGCTCCTGCTCCCTGCAGCGACTGTCTGTCTGCCGGTGTATTGAGCGAGCTCTGCTGTGGTCCTGGACCGCCGTGCTGTGACAGGACAAAAACACTCATATTGGATTAGCATTTTACCCGCTGATTGGGTCACTGAAAACATCACGTTAACAAAGCTGAGTTCCTGATTGACTGATGGAACACAGCGACCTGTAAAACTTCTTTGATCTGCTGTGAAATGACTGTGTGCTCTCATGCTCGCCTCGTCAGCAGTCTTTTATGCTCCCGCCCACTATTGCAGGAAAGGCAGAAGGATTGACTAGAACTTCAACGCACTGAACAGAGTAGGAGTGATTGAGATGTAGTCAGATAAATAGACTTTCACTGAAATGCGGAACCGTTTGCAGCAGTTTCTTTCAGTAGAACCGCTTAAATCAAGACGGTTTCTACTTGGAACCGAACTTCAGTGCCCAACCCTACTCATACCATTTTCATTTAATGTCGCGTTGTCATGGTAACAGCTTCAGCATCATGATGTGTGCGCCGTAGTCTTTTCGTAACATTAAAAGTGCGAGAGAAACTTCCACTGCAGGCGTTCACGTCCTGCGTCTGCGGACTGACCTCTGCGTCGCTGCGAATCCGTTTCATTTGGTTCAAATTTTGACAGATGCCGCAGCTGATCGTCATCACTTTCTGTGAAGTTGGGGCTATTCACGACTTAAACCGGAAACCACGCGAGCGAATTTAAAGTGCATCCGTTTTTTTTTTCAAAATAAACTGAACTTTCCGCTGAACTTGCCGGTTTCATCGTGTCGTAAACATTACGTAATTTTCGTGTTACTCAAAGTGTGTTGCAGCGCAGCGTTGTCAGTCATAACCATGGACAACGAGAAGCTGATCATAGAGATCCAGCACTACTCTGTCTGGGCTGAGCTTTCACAGGCTGTGGCTGGAGCAGCAGCCGGTGTAAGCCTTCGGCTGTAGCTAGTCCACTCCCAAAACGCAATGGAGCCGTGGTGATAGCGGTGTAAGCCCGGGGTTAGCCTTCATTTTTGTCAAGATGATGAAGTATAACTATATTAAAAATTATAATAATAAACAAAGTCCAAAGTCTAAATAGTTCTATTCTTGTTTAATTTCTTCCTTCTTCAGTACTCTTTATTTCTTTTCTGCTTTATCCCAGTCTTTGAAATGGTCAAATTCACCCAAACAGGTTAAACTATAATCACTCTCAGGTCTTTCTACATACTGTTGTGGTGAACTGTAAAATAAAGTATATCAACATTTGAATTATGATATTAATAAGAATTTATTGCTTAATATTTTTGGATTCTTCAGAAAAGTGTTCCTACTGTTCTTTAACGTGGTAAATTAGAGCAATAATGTTTTCTTTTTGTTTTGTTTTTACTTCGTTAGTTATTCAAGATTGAAAAAACTAACCCCCTCAGTGGTGTCAAAGTAAAGATCAGAAGTATTTTATAATAATAAAAAAACATAATAAACCCACCTTTGTAGTTTTATTTTGATGCAGTCACGTTTCAGTGCAGTCTGCATTGAAATGTGATACAGTTTATTGTAATTATTCACATCTATCTTCAAAAAGATGAAAACTGTCTTTCAAAGATTGATCATTCTATAGTCTCGTGTGTTTGTTGTACAATTGTTTAAAGCAACAAATGAATAACATATCTGTTTGCAGTCTGTTATAAACAGCTGAAACATGTCCCCACCGTCTTTCAGTGATGAAACAGTTCACTGCTCATCCATTCAACCTCTCTGGGAAGCACTTTCCATACTTACCTAATTAAGTTGTGTGAATTAAACTAATTAGATGTGAGATCTTCAGTAGATGTGTCTCTGGGTGTAGGAGAGCTTTCTATCTGTAGTTCTCAAGTTTTTTTTATATGAGCATAGGAGTCATCTCTTTGCCTTGGTACTTGTGCGCCATATTTTTTTAAGTAAACAGCTCTGAAGTTGTATTTTTTGAGTGACACTTGTATAAACGCTGTTTCTGAAGAAGAAAAGAGAAACGGTGAAAGCCCTTTCTTTTGCAGCTCTTGTGTGAGGAATCAAAGAGTCAAGCTAAATGTCTCCGTAGAATAATAAAGAAGTGCTGGACACATGGGGCCACATATCTCCACTGTTCTGTCCTGTGTGCTCACTGTAGCTCACCAAGAGAAAGCCCTCAGATATCAACTGCACCGATCTCCTGGGAAACACTCCACTGCACTGCGCGGCTTATCGAGGCCAGAGGCAGTGTGCCCTGAAGCTGCTGAAGAGTGGAGCCAGCCCCTACTCAAAGAACAAGAACGGTGAGACGTGTCAGCCGTGGCTGACTGCCTTGGATGAGAGCTGATATTCAATAGTTTTCCTGTCGGAATTGATTTGAATGATGCTTCCTTTATCCCTAAAGGGAAATTACATCCGTGCTGTATAAATTATTGAAGATGAGCACCAGAATAAATAAACTGAAATAAAAGAAGAAATGTACAAACTGTTACAGCCGTCCAGTTCACCCCCCTCCTTCACTGCTATGCCTTTGTCTACAGTCTTGTCTGTTTGTTTGTGTTTGCACAATCAGGACAGCTGGAAGTTCTTTCATTTCTGTAGGAATGTTGGTAACCTCTACAGGTTTTACCTTTTGTGACCATTCTAAGTTAGAGAAGCTCTTTTCTTCACGTGGGTGCGCTCTGAACCCCAGAAGTTTACATTTAAATGTAAGTAAGCAATTTTAGTGGTAGAAAAGATTATCTCTTGGCCCGCCAAGTCGTGGCTGCAGAAGCTGTGGCGTGTTTAGTTAAAACCCGTTACCCGTTTCCCATTGATTTTGTGTTCCAAAACTCTACGACTGTAGTATTCTTTTGGTCTCCAGGTGGCGCTGTTAGCACTTTCTATGCCTGTTGCTGTGGGTGACACAATCCACAAGTGAGTGGCAGTGGACTCCAAGTTTGCTCTTTTTATTGGTAGAAAGTTTGTTTGAGCTTGCTCTCGTTTTTAATTAAAAATGACCAGTGAGGCTTTCCTGTTAAAGGTTTCACAGACTAATGTTATTTACTTTTTATTCTTAGTGATGAGTGTTACCTTAATAAATACAGAATAAAAATAAATGAATTAAATAATATATTCTGTATTTCCCCTTTTTATTTCATGAAATACAAAAAAAATATTGTATTCGTCCCCTAGACCGGGCTCCCATTTCGAATTTGTCCCTCTGAGTGAAAAGGTTTGGGTACCCATTATTTAGAAACTCTGATGCAGAGACAGGAAGCAGAGCTGGAGGTATCAGAGATGAAGATGTTGAGGTTCTCTTTGGGAGTGACCAGGATGGATCAGGAATGAATCCATCAGAGGATCAGATCATGGTAGATGTTCTGGAGATCAGGGAAGCAGATGGAGATGTTTGGACAGGATGAGAGGAGGAACAGTGATGATGATGGTGAAAGGATGATGAGGATGGAGAAACCAGGAAAGAGTTCTGGAGGAAGACCACAGAGGAGGTTCATGGATGTAGAGACATGTAGGTGGCTGGTGTGAGTGAGGAGGATGAAAAGGTGATGGTTGGATAAAGGTACTGTATATTAGGGCCGTGTTAATAAAATCGAATAATCGATTTGAATTGATTTAAACTTAACAGATCAATAATCGAATCATAAAAATAGAGATTGATTTAGGATATAAAGCCTATATAAAGTCTTCTAGCATGATGCTAACATTTAATGGAATTTCCCATAGGACAGCTAATGCTAACGCTCAGTCAACCCAAACATACATTCTGACTAAATGAACATCTTTATAAACTCAAAGACATGAATTTTACAAACTCTTTTAAGGAAATATTTGTTTAAAAGTAACCATTTGTGATCTAAAACATATTTTTTCCTCACACTGTCTTCTTCTGGAATAAGCTGTAATGCTACAGCACAATCTCCACCTAGTGGTCAAACTGAAACGTCCTCCAGGAGAAGCAGAACAATGTTTCCAATGTTAATGATCTGAACATTTTAGTTAGAACTTCTCCTTCAGAGAATCCATGTAACACTGGATGATATTAACAATCTCATTATTTCACTGATACATTTACAGTATGTGAACTGGATCAGATTAATATAAATATATTCAAATCATATACTAGATTATTAATGTATTTCTAAACAAATGAGTCTAAATCTGTAAACTCAAAATTAAATTGAATTGAAGAATCGAAAGAATTAAAAAAAAATCGGAATCGATTCAGGTTCTTGTGAATCGAATGGAATAGTTTCTGGAAATGATTATCGATACCCAACCATAATGTATATGTTTCACTGTGGTTCCCTAAAGCAGGAAGCCAACAAACCAAGAGGTTCCCATTTCTCCAATCCTTAAGGTGCATTCACACCGAACACGATTTGCACAACAAATTCAAAAACTAAAAGTAGAAAAAAACTAAAACTAAAAGTAGCAGCCTCTGCACCTCGCAGCGTCTCTCTCTCTCTCTGCCGGCATATCCAGTAAGTGAGCTCCGCCGCAGGAGAGAAAGCCGGCAATCTATCCGGAGTGTATAACGTCTTCACCCCAAAGTAGCCAGATGAGCTCTGCAAACCTGTGGCTTCAGGTTAAGGAAAAAGATGAAAGTTCTGGACAAAAACCCTCGCTTTGGATTAGTATTCTACCTGCTGATCGAGTCACTTAAAACGTCACATGCCCAAAGCTCAGTTCCTGATTGGTAGACTTGTCAAACTTCAGATATTTAAATATTGGCTGTGCCCCCAAATTCGCGCCTGTCACTCAAATCGCGCAGCCGGCGGTGCCGCACCAATTGCGTTTGGTGTGAATGCACCTTTTGGCTGCAGATTAGAGAGTAATCCACCAGGATTTTGATAAAAACAGGTGAACAGAATGTGGATTACTGAAACCTGGATAAGACGATGAACACACTGTTCCTAACAATCCTGCTGTGTCTAGGTCAGCTTTCCATTGGATTTGTCAGTAAGGTTTCCATCTGATCTGTGAGGCCGACTCTAAATGGTTTAACGTTGTGTAAACGGTTTTCTTTGTAGACCTGGTTTTGTGTTGGGTCTGTTTAGGCAAGATCTCATGTCTAACTTTAATGTCTCAAAACATGAACGACATTGTCATTTATTTGTCTGTTGGCTGATTGTAACAAGTATTTAAACATCTTTTAAAGGTTACTTTCCCTCATTCTTTACAAAAACAGCCTGTTCTGTGTAAATGCTCCCTCTCAGGTCAGACAGCGCTGGACTTGGCCAGTGGAACAGCAATGCAACAGTTTCTGGAAGCCAACATTCATCGGGTGAATATCATCTTAACCCTTTAACTGGAGATCCAGAGTTTATGTTCTGTGATTTATTGTAACTGGAGAAAGGCAGATGCTGCTTTTCTCCTTCAGAATCTGCTGGAATTATTGAGTTAACAGTTGAAAAGTTACAGTATCCTAAAGATTTTGTGCCTAAGTATCACTGAAGATGCCTCAGGTCTTAAAGGGTTATAATTAAAGAGGCCCATCCTCTTTGATTTGATTTCTGTTGTGGATTATGTTTCTTACCTTTGTGCTTTGCAGGGTTCAACTCGTCATGTCAAGAAGTTTGAGGGTCTCATCTGGAAGGTGAAGCAAATTCCTTTATTTTTGTTACTCATCTTAGATCAGGGGTGTCAAACTCAATCGCACAAGGGTCCGAAATAAAAAAACACACTTTAGGTTGCCGGCTGAACAGGATAAACATTTATTAAACACTAAAACTAAATTTTTAAAACTTTAAAACTGTAACTTTTGAACATAATTATGAACTAGATATGTACCTGCAATAATGCTAGTGTGAATGCTGTAAGCTAAATTTGGTCGCTGAAGATGCTGAAATTGATAGCTGAAAATGCTGAAGCTGATAGCCGGCTAAAATATTAGCTAAATGCTAAATTAGCCTAAAAACAAAAAAAAAAGAAAAAACTTAAGTTAGTCAAAACAGCTGGCATGTTTTAAAGGGAGGCTCAAGACCTACCTTTTTAATCTGGCTTTAAGTTAAAATTTAGAAACCTATTTTATATTTGTTCTATGCTCTCTTTTTACCTAATTAATATTTATTTACTTTTACTGATTTATGTCTGTTTTATTTATTTATTTGTCTGGTTATTTATTTCTGTTTTTATTTATTTACTTTTAATCTATTTTACTCCTTTTACATTTTAACTGCAGTGTTTTCCACTGAGGGATCCTCCACATCAGTGACTGACCCTTCTCAGTTAACGTCTCGCTGCAGTGGGATCTCCTGGGTCTGGCTCTTCGCTTAGATCTGGGGGGTTCTGTGGTAGCGTATTCTGTGAACTTGATTGGGGGGTCACTGATGTGGACAGGTCCCTAAAATAATGTTCCTCATTTCAGTACAAAGCCAGATTTCTACTGTCCATCATTTTAGTAATTATTTATTTATTTTCTTCCCTACCAAGATGTGGCAACATGTCGACGTGTGTTTGTGTTTGTCCGTGTGTGTTTGGAGGGGTGGGGGTTGACTCTTGGTAGCTCCAAAAGACTTCCTGTAAACTCCAAATACTCCAATATTTCCACATAAACAACAGCCCACTGCCCCAACCGTAAACGACTGAGCGGTCATGCACCGAATACGGAAGTAGGTCGTGCATATAGCCCTTTTAATTCAGTTTTGTTTATTCGTGAACTAGGTCTGGGCGATGCTCAACATTTGGGTATTGATTCGATCCGATATCGGCAAAAATCAATAACATTATCGATATTTTTTGTAAATGCTGTGAATGTGACATGAACCTCAAAATTTCTATTATTTTTAATTGCTCTAAATACACTGCTCACCAAAATTAAAGGAACGCTTTTTTATTGGGCCTGGCATGAATTGAATTAAACCTGTCTGATAATTTTCTGGTTGGTTAATCAGCTGAGGGCCTCGTTAATCAATTTCAGCTGTATTGGTGTTCATGGAATTAACAACAGATGTACTTCAGTGGCAACAATTAGAAAAGCCTCCAAACAGGACTGGTGTTACATGTGGAGGTCATTTCAAGTTTCTCCATCTTGATCTTTTTTGGCTGGTTTTCCACTCGTGCTGAT
>NC_050515.1:29053423-29055330 GCF_002922805.2 Oryzias melastigma | reverse complement strand
AAAAGACTTGGCATCCTTTTGTTCCTAAGACACTGCCCTGTCGTTATTTGTATAGATATCCAACTTCATATTGAGATCTGATGTATCCAGTGTGTTTCTTTAAAGGGGTCCTTTAATTTTTGTGAGCAGTGTATATATATACATGTATACAGTATATCTATATATTGTAAATGTCCCTTTTTTATATTACTTGATCAACATAAAACAGATTAGGAGAATATTTTCAATTAAATGGAAAATAGTTTATTAAAATAAAAACTTCTTGAAATCAAATACAAAAACTGAAGAAGTTAATGCAAAACACTCTACAAACCAAAAGAAACAAGTAACTATGATGTAAAAATATATCAAAATGTTTAACGATTTAAACAAAATAACTGGTAGAAATATAATTAATTTGTAACTTTAAATAGAACATGAAAACAGACAGACATTCTTTTCTCTGTGTGTCTCAACAACAGATAAATAAAGAAGTGTAGGTCTGATAACTACTTTCTTCTTCTTAGCAGAAACATGGGGTCATATTTTTAGGTTATCAACTTAACCATGCTGGTGAAAACAATAAAGAGCTCTAGCAGAAGCGCCTTTCAACTGTCGTGGAAAAACTGGTGTTTGGAGTGAATTGCAGGAGAGAGCGGATGCTTCCGTGATGCTTCTGCGGCCAGCGTTTACCTAGCGTTAAAGTCTACGTTGTCAGATGCATTTTCTGCTCTATGTCCAACTGCAGAAGATGTCTACTGCAGTGGATATTTTAACTACCCTGAACGTTTCCCACTTGTAACAGTCCCTCACTTCTGAATGATGAGCTCCAAAGTGTTTGGAAGTGACTTTCTAACCCTTTCAGAGTGAAGAAGCCTGCAGCAGTTTTAACCTTGCTAAATTTGCTGCTTTTATCTTTTCTCCTTGACACTGTGCCAACAAACATCTGCTTTCAAACTGCTGAGTCCTCTGAGTGATCTGCTGATGAGCATTTCTGCACAGGCTCTTGATCAGCAGCACTTGACTCTGACTCCCATTTGCATTCTGTTGGAACCACTGAGGTTTTTCAAGTTCTGCTACTGCCTTTTCTAACTTGCAATCATTCTTTCTAAATAACCAATGATTTGACATCGGTTGTAAGTGCTTGCAGACGTGAGGACACCCGTCCTATCAGAAATAGCAGAAGCCTGTCATGTGTCATCATGTGATGTGGCTTCATTACCGCTGACGAGGATCATTCTTGTTTTGGCTGGGCCACAGCAGGACACTCATTGTTCAACAAATGTTGTATATTGATTCCCGCCTGCTTGTTGTGTGATTGTTTATTAAGTATCCACATTATAGTGATTCTCCTGCTCCTTTCTGTGCGTTTTTCAGCACATAAAAACTCGATCACACTCTCAGTGATTTCAGTAATCTTGGTGTTAAAACGTTCAGCTCGTTCAGAACATTACTGCTTGTATAACAGTATGTACGGCGCTTTGGACGGGCAGTTTGTATGCATTAAAACTCTGACTTTTACACACAACTTCAGACTATGATAGCACAGACTAAACGGACATTTTCTGATAGGAAGTAGAGATGGAAGCCACAGCCCTCATCGATTTTGATTGGTCCTTGTGTTAGTCCCGCCCCAACGCGCCACAAGTCGGCCAAAAGTTTTGTAACTGAAACTTTTAGATTCGAAAATTAAAAAAAAAAGAGTTGAAAGTAAAAAAAAAAAAAAAGATTTGAAACTGAAAAATACGTTTTGTAATTGAAATTTTGAGTTTTGAAACCTAAAAAACAGAACATTTGAAGCTGAAAATAACCAAGTTTATTTTAGAATAGCAAAAAGTTTAGGACGCTTTAATCAAATCAAATCAAATTTTATTTATAAAAAAGCGCTTCTCATACTTCGCGCAGCTCGAAGCGCTTTACATTAAAAA
>NC_050515.1:29024062-29048540 GCF_002922805.2 Oryzias melastigma | reverse complement strand
TGTGAAAATCCTGATGCGGCCCGGCCTCAACTAGATTCTGTCTCCAGCGGCCCCCGGCTGATTTGAGCTTGAGACCCCTGCTTTAGAACAACCCGTTCTAAGCTGAAGGCCTCTTAGTGTTACAGCATTCACACAAATGCAGCACATCAGGAAAACAGGGTCAGACAGCAGACACGAGCACCCAGAGGACCCTGGATGTGCTCAAGCGCCTGCCCTGTTTTGCCTCGTATTAAAAGGGGCCATTACCCCTCACCCCCCACCCCCACACAGTTTTTCAATAATAAATCCCTGTCAGAGAAACAAGAAAAAATAACCTTGGAAGAATCCCCGCTGCATTTGATCACACCTGTTGTCCTGTGATCCGGGGGTTCTGATCTGCTGCTTCTGGCTTTGCGGGTCCACTTGGACTCAGAGCCGCTAGAGAGAAAAGCTGTTTTTGAATGGAGACCAGAAGAGACGTGACAGTGAAGCTACCTGAACCTTTTTTATGGAATACATAGATGACATACAGTAGACAACAAAGAACACTAAAAGTGAACGCCAGGGGGGATACACACACGAAAATACAATTATATTAAATTATAAAGCCGAGAAAGATGACGTGTTTTAATAGTTTTTTTGTCTGAACTGGGGGAAATAAACTGTTTGTAAAATCTCATTTGGGCCAATAAGTCAAAAGAGTTGTGAGCTGAATATAATACTTGGTTAACAAAATCAGGAGATTAATTAAATAAAATTTAGACTAAAGCTTATAGTCATAATTAAATAAACCAAATAAGAGGTTTTTCCATGTTAAAGTAAAATGTGGATAAATTTGAGTTTTTATCAGATTTGTTCCCAAAGTATTTTAGTGTGCTTGCAAGTCCAAAACATATGCATCAATGTTTCTTCAAATTGACAACAGAATACCATTTTTATCAATATCCTTTTTTAGCCTTTGCATATACTGGTCTGTTGTATAAAACTATGAATAATCTTGAATGAAACTTTTTTCGCTTTGTTGTTTACAAGATATTTGTTTGGTTGGGTCCAAACCTTTTCCCACACATTAGTCCATGAAGAAGCTAGTTGAACCTGTGAATTCTGGTCTAACTAGTTTCCAGTTTTGGTTGATATTTTAGAAAAACACTTCATATTAGTCAATGAGTCCATTTGCAGGAACAGGAAACTCTAGAAAGTCCAAAATAAAACAAATGGAATTTTCAAAATAAATTAACTGTATGGTGAGTTCATACCTTCCTCACTACAGGTCTGAAACTAAACTTCTCTGTTTATTATTTTCTGATTAGAATTGCTTTCTTTAATTTCTGTATCATTCACTTTCACAATCGTTTATATGGAAATATCTCCAATCACAACAAGCGTCTCTGTTTGGAGGATAAGATGCTAAAGAGAGTTCAACAAGACTCACTGTGGGAGCAACTGTTAAGAACTGGAGGTGCAGGAGCCAAAATGCAGGAAACAGGTTTGGTGGTAGGAACATAAACATTTGATGAATAAACTAAAACAGGACAAAAACCCATGGAGAAAACAAAGGAGACAGAACATGACCAGGAACATCACTGAAACGCCAAACTAAACAGCAAATCCTCACAGCTGTACATGTTTGTGATCACTTCAGCACTCTGCGGATAAAGGTTTTAGGAAATTTGTGTTAAAATATTACAATTTGTATTAAACTTGATTAGCGTTGAGTCTGTCTGCAGCACAATGTCAAAATAAAGAGCCTCTAATGTTTTAATGCTTTCCTTGTCTACCAAGTCTGGGATAAAGGGAACGAACTCATGTTGACAATAATTTGTTTACATAAAAAGGACACTTTCAAAAAAAGGACTTTTACCGACAGGTCTCCCAGCTGAGTAGTAATCCGATAGTACTTAACTTTACTGTACTAAAATTTGCTTAATTTACATATAGTTTAAAGGACAAAAAAAGTGTGTTTCTGTTGATTTTTTGCGGCTTTTATCCCCTGCCCCTCTGTCAGAGAGCCATGTCAAGATGAAAACAGTAAGAACAAAAACACTGTTTCCAGGTCCCAGAGCTTTGGTCTCAAGTTAATGAGGTCCGGTTTTTAGTTTGAGTCCCTGTCTTAACCAGGGCTGGGAATCACTGGGTACCTCACCATACGATGGGATATGTGATATACACCTCACAATATCGATGATATCCTGATACTGCGATAATGGATAAAAAATAATCTCTAATAACTTACAATACAAAGATAAACACATGTTTTTAGTCAAATATTTCCCCATTTATTATTTAGCTTGAACACAATCATAATAAACAACTTGAGTCTTATTTTGTGCAACAACTAATTGACACTTTACTACAATTCAGTGATACTGTGTCTTTGACAATTGAATTGGAATTCTCTGTAAAATTCAGTGTTAACAATAGTAAACATGAACAGCAGTGACACTACTTAGTACTAAATTGTTGTAAAGAACAGAACAAAAATTAAATAATTCAAGTAGCTGTCAGACACATTGGTTCAATGTGTGCCCCCTATCTACCTCCAAAGGAACGTCTCACCAAAGGATGATGAATATAACATTTTACAGCCTCTTCAAATGAAAATCAAAGATCGGTACGTGGTCAGAACCCATCAAGAATCAGTTGCAGGACTAAATATCACGATATATCACAATATAAATATTTTGGCACTCCCCTAGTCTTAACCTTTTCCATGCAGCACATTCTAAGTGGTTCAAACATCCACCACCAAATCCCTTTGGAGAATTACAACTTCAAAATAAAAGGTAGACCTACAGTTCGGTATGGTATAATACATTCTAGAATCTGCTTCTGAAGGAAATGTACTGTTGCGGATTAGTGTAGTTAAAGTCAAGAACTCCGAATGTATTCATAAACATAGAAGATTTTTTGTTGTAGTTTAGATATAAGTAAATCCACACCTAAATGTAAAGTTGACCAAAACGGGCTGTTTGAGATCCAACGTGTCTTTGAGTTTTTATCAGCCCCAAAAACACATTTATGATGTCTATTGCAGCATTGCTTTTCTGTCTTTTAGTTGCTGTGTTTCCATTGCAGCAGACACTTCCTGTTCTGAATGATGCTGATGTTTTTATCTGAATTAGTAAGTTTCTCAGTAAGTCTAACACCTGGGAACAGTCTGCTGGCTGCTCAGATGCCCCGTCTGTACGCTTGTGTGGTTCATGGTCAGTTTGGGACTGCAGCGCTGTCCTGATGAATTCTCTCTTGAATGTTTATCACTTTTTGATTAATCAGATCCTCAAAAAATTCTCGTATTAGAGGATGAGGAGCAGTGTTGGGCATCTCACTTCAAAAAAGTAATTAGTTATAGTTACTAGTTACTTCTCCCAAAAAGTAATTGAGTTAGTAACTCAATTACTGCATCTTCAAAGTAATTAGTTACTTGGCAAAGTAACTTGTTTGCACGTTTGTGTTGTGATTATATGTTTATATCCGTGTCTACCGCCTGTTTAGATACAAAAACATGATCACATTTGTCAATCGCGGCATTTTATTGTGAAAAACTGGTTATATTTTGAAAAGAAACCGGATTTTCTCATGTATCTTGATGCAACTTCCGGCCAGAATTGATGCGGAACGCTCGGGTGCGAAGCGCCCAGCTCCAGCAAGATCATCAAACTTTGAAGTAACGCGCCGCGATTTACACGAAGTAACTATAACGGCGTTACAGCGAGGATGAAAGTAATTAGTTAGATTACTAAATTACTTGATTTATAACGCCGTTAGTAACGCCGTTATACTTCAACGGCGTTAGTCCCAACACTGATGAGGAGTAAGGAGGCGACTAGTAACTGAAGAACTTGTTCCTGCTGTGGTTCTCTGTTCAGTCCTGATGAACAGCAGCTTACACCGTTCCTAATGGAGGTTACATCTTTCTATAAACGTGTAGAGAAGATTCAAACCACTTTGAATGTTTTTCTTTAAGGCATGGCTTGATGCTCTGGAGGAGCACTCAGCTTACAGCACACACTACTGCTCCCAGGAGCAGGACAGTGAGGAGGAGGAGGAGGAAGAGGAAGTGATGTCACTTGGGGAATTGTCAGAGTCATTACAGGTACCAAAGGCAGGAAAAACAAAAACAAATTAGCATTTTAGCAGAATGTTCTGTTTTCTGTGAATCGTAAAGCCTGCAGGGCTTCACATCACTGCACACTCTTTTCACTCATTTGCATTCCTCTCACGTCTTTCTAAATTACCAGGCAGCAGAGGTCAGCCAGAAGAAGCTGGAAAAGGAGGTGGCAGCTTTCCTGTCCCTGCTGAGAAATGACGCCGTGTCCGAGCGTAAAACCTGTTATTTCACTGACGCCTGACGTGTTTTCTTGCCTCTATTGTTGTACAGATGGGTGGAAAATCAAACGGAAAACCAGCAAAATTGTCTTCAATTAAAGAGAGCGCTTCTCTGTAATTTAGCAGTGGTCTCTTTTGCGGTCCACAACTGTACTGCAGAGATAGAAAAGCATTTGTTTGACGTAAGGAACAGGTAGAGCCCAAAAACCTCAAGTGTCGCTGGGGTTAAACCCAGGGCTCACCACTTACAACTAAAGTGATTTCAGAAATCCATTTGAGACCCCCCTTGTCCTCTGTTAATGAACTCGCTAGCATTGAGAAGAGTTTCAGCACAGGGTCAAGGGGAATTTTCATGCAGTGAAAGCGTTTCAGATTATCAGGAATTTCCCTTTCATTTCTCATCCATCTGCATGTAAACAAACCAGAAAAGCACTGAGACATACAGGCTGGTGTACATTCTAAAAACGTAACTGTAAGCATAATTAAACAGAATTCAATGGGCATTGTTTAACACACTCCTAATTAAAATTGGAGGCTATTCCTTTCTCAGATTAACCCATCTTTGATTACTGGCGCTGGGTTTTTTCACTCTGGTTTGTGTTTGATCCCTCCAGAGTTTCCATCTGCCGTTCTGCAGAAAATGCAGGAAATCTGTGATCTGTCCAGTGAGACCTCATCCAGCCTCAGTGTCTGCCTCAGCCTCTTATCCAAGCAGCAAGGGGTAAGTGTCACCGGCAGACCGGCGTGCTCACTCGAATTCGCTAAGCCGGGTTTTGGTGTCAAACAGAATCATCATTTAGTCATTCTGATACTGTTGTGGCTTTTTAGTATTACTATTTTTCAAATATTGCTTTGCCATGCAGCTGGCCCTCATTGGTCTTATGTGCGAACAGCAAACCTGCTTAAGATATCCCTCAACAAAAATCTCCATTTGTGTTTTAGCTTTCTTTACCTCCTCAGTGCAGGACCATCAAAACCACAGCTTCAGCAGAGCTCTGCAGATCCACTCAAGTTCTGATCACCTGCAGCTTCCAGACTCACATCAGCTGGAAGTGGATGCTGAGAGAGCTCACAGTGCAAACGTTTGCTCTTTTGTAGTTTGTATTTGGACAACCCTCATCTGTACCAACAGAAAGGAGGACTCTATTTTTGGAGAAGTTCAGCACATCAAGAGACAATGCAGCATTGTTTCTGTCGAGCTCATCCTGAAGCTTTCTATGGTCATTCGGGTTAACTGAGATTATATGCTTTTTGGAGATCTGTGTGAACTGACCCTCTAAAAATGCTGTAATCACCGAGATCGTTTGTTCTACTAAACGCGTTGTTGTCTTTTGACTGAGATACAGGGACATGATGTGTTTCATGAGTAGAGATTGCGTCTCCTCAGGAAATGAGCTCAGTGGAGTGATTTGATTATAAGCTGTGTGCTGGATTGTTTTGTGTTGGATTCAATAGCTTTGATTATGATGTGAGAATAGATGTGTGCTTTAAATGTTGGAGCAGGAAACGGGGCAGAGTGCTTTTTGAAGCACAACGTGGACTCTTGTGTCCACCCTGAGTTACTGCAGGAGTACTTTTTCTATTGTTAGATAGTGCAGGGTGCGTCTCGGTGCTAAGTGGCTTGTTGATGTGTGAGAAATGACTTGGACACTTAACGCGCATATTAATTATGCTAATACCAAGATAAAAGTGGCGTGTGGTGAAACTGCATTAGTAACAGCAGGATCAGCTTATTCCAGTTCAGCATGGAGAGAATTAGTTTGAAGGTGTGGGGAGTGTGACCTTCAAAGTCTCAGAAGACGCTTCTTATGCATAAGTGTGTTTAAAAAAGAAAGCAAATGTTTAACGAGTATAAATAGGAAATTATTTCTGCACAGGTTCTTAATCTGTGTTCAGCTGAAAACTCTCCTCTGTGGCTGAATTTTAAAAAATCCCTAAAGAAAAGATCAAACTTTTCTTCCAAATTCCCTTTTTTTTCTCTTTACTGTTAAAACTGTTACTTTAAAGGGACCATACCAGGATTTTCTTAAGCCTTTCAGAGTGAACTATATATATATCTATGTGGATATCTGATCATATATTACCTTTGGAATGTATGTATTACATTTCTCTTTGGAAACGTCAATCACTCCTACTCTGTTCAGTATGTTGAAGTTCTAGACAATCCTTCTGCCTTTCCTGGGATAGTGGGCGGGCTCATATAAGACCGCTGACGGGGCGAGCACCAGATGTCTGCTGCTTCTCACAGCAGATCACAGAAGTTTGACAGGTCGCTGTGTCGCATCAGTCAATCAGGAACTCAGCTTTGGGCACAGGATGTTTTCAGTGGTCCGATCAGCGGGTAAAATACTTATCCAATAAGAGCATTTTGTCCTGTCGCAGCGCGGCGGTTCTCTGGCTGCAGCCAGCCTGCAGGACTTCAGCAGAGCTCGCTCAATACGCCGGCAGACAGACAGCCGCTGCAGGGAGCGGAAGCAGCCTGCTCGGGTCTCCTGAACTGAGATGTTTTTCTTATTTTTGTCGAAACACCCCCCGAGTGAGATCAAAGCCCTGGTAACCCCTCAGAGCTGCGGCGTTCAGCTTAGGATCAAACGTTTGACAGGCGGCGATCAGCGAATTTGCCAGGCGGTGAAAAAGGGGCGGCCCATCTGGAGGTTGTGGAGCTCTGATTTAAAAGTAATAGCCAGCACGACAAAAAACCACAACACCAAAACATCCGTTTTTGACGCTTAGGTCTTAACTATGCGTCAATATGTGACTTGGGAATGAAAATGTGTTGGTTTGGGAAGATGTAGGCAGTCATTTTTTATTAATGAAGAACCGAAATTGGCGCAGATAAGTAACCAAAACCAAAGAACCGCTTTGGCACCAGAGCCGAGTAAAACCTAATCGGTGCTCGACCCTAGTGAGGGTTGTGAGTATGGGAGAGGCTGCTGTTGAAGGTGCAGGTTTTTAGAGAACATTTAGAAATGCGTGGACGGATCAAAATACCGCTTGGATTTTTTTATAGTGAGGAATGAGCAGTAGAATACACTTAAAAGTTCAAAAAGTTGATTTTTCATGGTATGGCCGCTTTGAAAACAAATTTCTTAATATTCTTTTTTTACGCAAAAATATTTGTACCGTTTCAGGGCTGCACAGTGGTGCAGTGGTTAGCGCTCTTGCTTCACAGTAAGTAGGCCCTGGTTCAAGTCCCGGCTGGAGGACCAGAAACAGAACCACCAATGGTTCTGTTTCTGGTTTTTCTGTGTGGAGTTTGCATGTTCTCCCCGTGCATGTGTGGGTTTTCTCTGGGGAGTCCAGCTTCCTCCCACCGACCCAAAACATGCTTCATAGGTTCATTGGTTACTCTAAATCTGGGGTCAAACTAGCGGCTCACGGGCCATTTGCAGCCCCCAAGTTGATATTTTGCGGCCCCTGCCTTAATATGAAAGTTCAATGTCCACTAAGCAGTATCCTCAGCATGTCTACGCTTCTTTGATGATAGCTTTGTATTTGCTCTGTGATGTTTCAACTTTAAGCTTAAAACTTTGCATTTGCTATTGTTGTTGGATCTGGTCGTCAGAAAAGCGTCGTTAGCTCCTGTAGTTTCACAGGACACACAGAAGATTTTTCTTAGTAGTATGTAGATATGAGCAAATGTTCAATAAACTTGTTCAGTTGACGTAGACAATGGACCAAAGACATAAACAGTGGACGCAGAAACATGTTTTTGGCACAAGTGGAACCCCGTACGGCCCAGCCTCAGCCAGACTCTGCATTCAGTGGCCCAGAGGGAAATTCAGTTTGAGAACTCTGCTGTAAATTGTCCCTAGACGTGAATGAGTGTGTATGGGTGTGACTGTGACCCTGCAACAGACACCTGTCCCACACCTGTCCCAGGTGTATCCTGCCTTCGCCCACTAGTGGCCGCTTTAGGCTCCAGCAAAAAAATAAACTCAACAGTGGGGCTGTAACTGTTGTGATGGGTGGACAGATCCCAGAGCGGAGTCAGGTGAGATGGAGCAGCAGTGGGGGTTTATTAGCCTCACAAACACAGAAACAAATAACAGAAGCACACTGGTAGAGGAGGCAGGGAGCTAGGCCGACGAAAAGTTTTAACTTGGAACCAGGAAGGAGCCAAACTCAAGTAAATAACCTGGCAGGTTGGAGGAGCCAGGGAGAGGCTTTTAAAGGTGCATCCATTAGAGATGGGAAGCAGGTGTGCAAGGCCACCAGGTAGTGAAAGCCACGCCTCCTGCGTCACGCCACTCTGTAGAAGCACAAACAAAGAAATACATAAGCACAAAGCAAAAAACACCAAAACCAACAAAGGAAAATAACACTGTACCACAACAGTAACGAGTAATCAACTTAATGGATTAATCAGTTTACACTCTACTCTGTAAAAACTGAAACATTGGACCAATTAACAAAAGATCTGTAATTATTTTCATTTAAAAATGTTCGTCTTTCTGGAATACAAATTTTGAATTGAGTACTCAAAATTTGAATTTGATGAAAACCAATCATTTTAATCGTAACAAATTACATGACATGTGTTAATTAATCCAACGTTTCATTTTTTTCAGTGTAACTAGAATGATCTGTCTGAGGCAAGTTGATAATCGGATCAAATCAAATCAAATCAACCTCTATTAAAAGACTGTTACAAAATGAAATGTATTTATTTTCATTATTTAAGCAGAACAAACGTCCCATTGAGATCCACCAATCTCTTTTTAGGGGAGTCCTGGCCAAGACGCAAAAGTCACACACATCCAAGACATGTCATAGAATTAAAATATGTTAAAAAGAAATAAAATAAACTAGAATAAAACAAATTAATTAATTATTTAAAACATCTACAGGTTAGTGATTTCATTTCCAGGTCCTTCATAATCACATCAAACTGTGGCAAAGTTATGAGCTTTGAAAGTTGAATTGTTCTTTAAGCTGAAAAGCCATCATTGTTTTTTCTGTCCGAACACTCGGGGCTGACAGCGAGTACACTCCCTGAGACGGAGAGCATAAGGTCCATCAGATCTGTGCTGCAGAGCCACACTCAAATGTGAAGAGAGACGTCCCTTCTATATGAATTTGTGCCAGTGTGTAATCCGACGAACAGTTAAAGCAGCCCAACCAACTCGTGAATACAGTTCACAGCGATGAGTCTGAAACATAATGAAACGCATAGAGGCATGAAGGAGCGAATCCGGTGTGCACGGAGCCTTGACTGGAGCGTGTGTGAATAAAACATCCCCATTACAGCCACAGTCAGACATGCTGCGTTCCCAAACCTGGAGGAAATGTCATTTATTTACAGATGTATTGTTCAAAAAACAAAACTGAAACTGATCAACAGCAGAAGTGGAAAAGGTAAAATTATCTTTATTCACTTAGCCTTAGGAATCCATGTACTGTATTGTTCATAATTACCACAGCTGGTAAATCTGTTTTGAGGCATGCTGTGAAATCGATGTGTGACTTAGGCTTTCCCGCCTGTTTGTTCCTTTTGTGCAAAGAGTGAAGATGTTTGCAGAGTTGCTGTGATATTCTCTCAAGTTCTTCAATTTCTTTGGGAGGTATTAAATTTACCTTAAATAGTTCAAGTCAGGTGGTGTTCTTGTAGTTTATTAGTAAAATATCCTATGTCTGTAGATATAAAATGGCAAGAATTGCTCAGTTTTCTACATGAATTAAACAGAAAATGTGTTCTGATGTTTATCTAAGTTACAATAATAGAAAAAATAGTCAGCTTAAAGACCCACTCCAATAAAAATTGTGTTTTTAACGTGTTCTTGAAGCATTTGTCTCATGATGGATTTTTGTTTTTAAAGAAAATTAAAATTGTGTTTTTGAGTATTACTTTATTCAAATCAATGTGAAGCAAAAGCAAAAGAAAAAATGCAGGTTGGCATTCGGGAAGTCCCAACCTCCTAGTCATAACCTCCTAGTCATAACCTCCTTGTTACGATCCCAACCGTGGGGAAGGGAGAAAAAGGTGTAACATAAAAATTAAGAAACCCAGACTGGAGCACTGAGGTAGTGTGCAGCTTTTTAATTGGCTTTTAGCAGCAAAGTTAACATAAATAGAATGTCAACACAGAGCATCTTTTATTTTGAAAAGAAGTTATTTGAGCTTCTGTCAAAGGTAAGAAAAAAAGAAATCTAATTATGAGAGAGGCCAGGATCCTTTACATTTTTGCTTTTGCGCATGCCAAAAAATAGACACAATTTTTATTTATTATTAAAGAAGAAGGTCTTGAATTGGAATCTAAATTTCTTAAAGGTTAAGTAAAACTATCTCTCTCTCTAGGTTTTGACCAGTAAAAAATGAGCCCATATGGCTCTTTTACTGTTAAAGGTTGCTGATCCTTGGTTTAGTGTAATGTTGTAGGTGCGCTTCAGTATAGAGTAAATATTTTCATCTGGAAGTTTGTTGGATAAAAGCAATTAGCAAAATACACAGCAAACGAAAGGTCAGTCAACACATTCTGAAGAAGCACTGTAATAAAGATTTATCAGCTGTAAGAGATGACACCACAAGAAAGGGAACAAAGAGTTCTTGTTCTTTTTTAACCCTTCTGCTCTCCTAGGTTTGTTTACATTATAAGTGGGGTCATCTGGACTCGATAAGACAGTGCGCTGAACTTTTTTTATCTTTGATTTTTGAGTTTCACTAATGTCCATGGCAGACATAAAATCCTGTCCACCTTTGTCCACATTTGTCATGGAAGGAATCACATCAGTATGAGGTTGGAGTCATCTGGACCCCAAAGAGACCGGAATGGTTAAGTGTAGGAAATGCTGCTGCTCTGTGGATACTCAATACCTTTTTTCCACCTCTGTGGTATCTTAGAGCTGAAGAGTTTAGCTTTTTTTCCGTGTGCTGCAGGGACCAGTATGTGCTGTTTGTTAACAGAGAGCAGAAAGAGTTGTAGACCCTGATGAGGGTGTCTCAATGCTGCTGAGCTCTCTGCAGAGTGTCAGGGCTTTGAATCTGATGTGGGCAGGAAGGCAGTGCAGAGATCTGCACAGTGGTCAGACACGTGTCCTTTATGTCTGACAGAAACTGTGAATTGGTGAAGTATTCATTAGAAAGTTAATGCAGTATTAAAGCTGAAGTGACAGATCTGAACAAGGAGCTACAATTAGAACATTTAAGAGTAGTATTTCTGTGAAGACCAATTCCTCCAGGATGATTCTATCGCAGACATTCTTTTAGATTTTTTAGTTGAAGACATTTTCTTTCTTATCCAATAGTTCTAACCTCAGAACTGAGAAAGCATCTTGGATATGAAGCCAAATGTCTTCAACATAAAGAAATGAGTCCAGATGACTTTGTAAAATCATTTTCTGCTTATTAAGTAGTGTTTGAAAGTTCTGATGTTGTGAAGGGAAATTCTACATGCAGTCATCCTTCTTGTTTTTGTAAAGACTGGTCCAAACCCGAGTGGAAAAGTTGAGATAAGACCAGAGCCTGGATGAAGACAGAAGAAATGACTGCCATCCAGTAATCTTTTCTGTGAACACGAGCATGCTTGGCCTGTCATACCACACAGATGCGTTCTCTGGGATCTCCGGCAGAAATGACTGCTGCTGAAGCTGAAGTTGCCGAAGACAATTTAAATGGGTCGACTTTAGCAGCCATTTGTCGCTTTTATCGGGTCCACCTGTGCTGGACCTCAATTGCTCATCTGTGCAGCCGTTTGAATGACGATCCATAGCAGGGGCAAAGTACACAATACAAGACTGCCAGGACCTGAACGCTCATGAACAAAGCTGCTCCCAAAAGGAGGTTTAAATGTGTGCTGCTTAGTGCAATTTGCACCTGATAGTGAAGTGTGTGAATGAAGCAGCAGGCGCCTTCCCTCCTGTGAAGGAATGGGACGGAATCTCTTCCAGCTTCTGCACCCCCTCTGGAGCGGTCAGCAGGTGCTTCCTCTGGAAACACGCTCCCAGTGGCCGCGTGTTATTAAGCAGCTTTCCTCCAGGAGGAATAATTAAACTGTCACTCTGTTTTCTTTCTGAACGATCTCCAGCTGGATTAAACACAGTGACTGTTAGTCAAGGGCAGAAAACCGTTTTGTTTTGGGTTTCAAACGAAGCTCCTTTTGACACCAATATTTAGTTTGAGAGCTATGTTTCACCCATGGTTTATTCAGTGTCCAAAAGCTGTCATCTGATCCGCTGTCCTGTGCAGGAATCATGTTCTCCAGCAGGTCATTTGAGAGTGCAGCACTGAGGTAGCTGTCCTACATAAGTGGGCCTCCATCCTCTCAGCTCTGTCAGTCACTGTCCTTCTGTGAGTCTGCTCATGAGAGAACAAAGCAGACGGTCCAGACTGTCAACATGATGACGTTCATCTTCAGTTTAGGTCCAGATCTGGAATCAAGACCGTAATTATGTTGAGATATTTCATGCATAACTTTAGGATTTATCAATATAGAAGATTAACGTCAGCTCGTTCATTTGTTTTGTCTTCATTGTGTGTGTGGGGGGGGGCGGTGTGGGTGTGTGTGCGTGCGAGCTCAGGTACGCAGTTTGAAATTGGAGCAGGAGGTCGAGAAGAACAAGATCCTTTCTGAAGCACTACAGACTCTGGCCACAGAGCATCACGAACTTGAGCAATCGGTCGTCAAGGGATCTTCGCCGCGGAGCGCCCTCAGTGAGGATGACTTCCACGACGCTGTATCTGGTGAGTTGACACGTTATCAAAGGCACTCGGGACGCGGCGGCGATTCTGTGACCAGCTCCCGTTCACTCTGTCATTCACCCATAGGACACTGGAATACTTTTCCCCACCAGTGAATACCTTTGGTATGTCTGCCGCTCTTCCAGCCTTGAGTGTGTCGTGCTGAAAGTTTTGCATGTTTGTTTTCAAAGGAGAATGAAATCAAACAATGTAGCATTCGTTTAGGTCTGCCATCATTTCAGAGTCAGTTTTCATTTCGTTTGACACTAAACATCTTAAAGCTGAACCCAGTGTGTCATTAAATCAGAGAAATGGAACATAGTTTGATTTGCATTAAAGATTAGCACATGTTGCTATTAAGAGCCATCAATGCAAACACTTTTACACCTTCATAAAGCAGAAGACCCAAGATAGAGACACTTTCATCACCTATGGTGAACTGGACTTGTCACAGCATCATTGCCTGGTTGCAGTTATCTGAGCTGCCTGCAGTCCCGTCCCGTCCTCTCCATTTGAATGAGAATCGCTGGAAAAAGGACGTGGCTGTCCCGCGGTCCATCTGTCACTGTAGTACACCGAACTTCAGCTTCAGAAAAATATAAAAACTACTTTTTTGGAGCTTTAGCTTAAAACTTCAACACAAACGTCCTAACATTCTGTTTAACAAAAACACCAATTTGTGTCTTTTACATATTCATAATATGAAATGGGATTAACCCTTAAACACCAGAGCTTCAGTATTTATGTGCTTTGATTTACTGTCATTTTTTATTTGCTCTCTCCACTTTTCTCCTTCAAAATCTACTGGAATTATGTTGATCGTGCTAATGGTTGAAAAGTTACAGTATTTTTAAGATTTTGTGTTAAGTGTCACCGGCGATGCCTCAGGTGTTAAAGGGTTAAAGATGTTACGACATTCTGATCAATTTGAACTGAAAATGCACTAAAGATTCAGAAATCTAATCAGCCTCTTCCAACTCACAGGGAAGCTCTGCAGCTGGAAGAGTTTTGGAAACATTCACATATTTTGTTTCATTTTTAGCTTAAAGTAAGACACAAATAAAAAACAGGTAACACTTTAGATAAGATGATGCAAAAACTCAATATAATGTTGATAAAGATAGTTCATACCTTTGTTAAGCTTGTAAGCAGTTTATTAACATGGCTTTTGTAGACAATGATCCCTTTAGATGTTAGTGAATCTGACATGTTAATAAGCCCTATTTGTGTTAATAAATGTCTTACTAACACCTTATTAACACATGAATAATGTTTGTTAATGTGTTAATAAGGCTTCTTGAGGAATCTTATCATAAAAAAGCAGGGATCTGACTGAGCTGTAATGAACAGACCCAAACAGAAGCAGGTCCAGAGAGCTTTTCGTAAACGTTTATAGACGTTAGTTGAGGTCAACAGCAGGTTGTTTTTTTTTGTGCTAACTTGGGCTTCCTGGTTGAGCTGTGAGCGGCCACTGCTCCAGCTGCCTGTGCACGCTCAGTCGGGATCAGTGTTGGAGAAAAGCAGTTTTCTGTGCTGCTTACACATTTGGGCTGCAAATTCAAACCAGTTACATCTGTTTTGGAGAATAAGTAAAACTATGATGTTTATCAAAGGAAGTTCTTTGGCAGAGCAGTTTCTGAAGAATATGTGGTAGAGTGGTCGATCGCAGGTTCGATTCCCACCTTGCCCGTCCAAGTGTCAAAGTTTCCTTGGGCAAGTCACTGAACTCCATGTTGCTTCTGGTGGTTACGGGTTGGCGCCAGTGTTGGGCAGCTGTATCAATGTGTGAATGTAAAGCACCTGGGGCGTCAAAGCAAAGGTAAAAACATGCTGTATAAGTATACGCCGTTTACCATTGGTTGTCCACTGACATGGCCCCCTAACTTCCACACTCGTGATTCCCTTGGCAGAATTTGATTCTACATGTCGTGAATGCTCACATTTTCAGACTTTAGGCTAAATGGTAAATGCTGAATACTTGTACAGCTCTTTTCTACCTTCCTTGAAGGCCCAAAGCGCTTCACAGTCACAGACACATTCATACATTGATGGATGATGGTGCCAACCAGTAACCACAGGAGCAGTGTGGGCTTCAGTGTTAAACCCAAGGACACTTCTACACATGAACCTGCAATATTCTGATCAGAGGTTGTCCGCCCTACCACTGCGCCACGGCTGCCTCAATAAATATCTCAGGCGCGTCTGGAGCTCAGGTGGTAGACTGTCCGTCACAGATCTGAGATTTGATCCACAATTTGCTCCACATGATGCTCAGACACTAATCTCCCAAAGCAACCTGGATCTATTGCACTTTTGAAAAGGCAGACAGCCTGCACAAAGGGAACACATACAATACACGGAACAAGTAAAGGTGTAAGCGCATCAGACTGAATGTACATGATAACGTTTGTGGATTATCTCTGCCAGAATCAGACTCTGAGATCTCCCTGAGCGGCTTTGAGACGGTCGCCAGCCATTCCTTTGACGAGGACGACGAGGAAGACGAAGGCTCCGTCATGCTAAGCAGCCCTTGTAGCAGTCCAACGACCAGCATGCAGCAGGAGGATTGCCATGGAGACAAGAACGAGACTCAGCCCAATGGAATAACAAAGCATAGGTCAGGAGTGCAAAAATGCCAGACAGCTTCTTAAATTGCTTCATTTTTATCTGTGATTTGAGGATTACCAAACTCTGCAAACAGGCCTTGTTTCACTTTACAACTGTCATTTCCATAAAAACACAAACACTCGCTGTGAGGCCTCTGCACTATCAGAGATCTTCTATATCTCTGTTTGCCTACGAGTCTTTCCACTTGGTAATGTGAATAATTTAGAGTGAGGGCCAGGCCTGGGAAGGCATGCTAAAGGTTGGGCTCTGTGTCGACTTCGTTAAATATTCATGAAGTCACTGTAGTGCAACATTGAATTTGCACTTAGATACTGTTTCTACTTGTTATGCTGCTTTAAATGTCATTTCTTACATTTAGTAGTATCTTCCTTGCACTTAAAACGGTCTCTGCTGAACCCGCCGTGGTCCGTCCTGACTGAACGTCTGGTCCTCCAAGCGCTCAAGCTCTTTTTGATCGTCTGCTTCTTAACCTTTATTTGACTGTAACTTTCTGTGATGCTTTGAGCTCATGTCTTCATCTGTCAGTTCTAATGAAAGCTGCATCTGCAGGAGTGCTGTGTAAGCTCATCTGCTTTTGTTTGTTCAGGATGAGTTTACCTGCACCAATGTTTTCAAGGAATGACTTCAGCATTTGGAGTATCCTGAGGAACTGCATTGGAATGGTGAGGAGGCTGCCGTTGGCTCTGACATCTGACTCTCTTCCTGTCATGCAATTGTGATAAAACTGCACCAGAGCTGATGATCCGTTTCCATCACTCCCCTTTTGTATAATTTTGCTTTAAACACTAGAATAACTTGAATTTTTGCATGAAATACTTATAAATTTTCAAAATGTTCAAAACAGCCAATCATGAACCAGCTTCTTGTGTAGTCTTTGTCTTCACTGCACTGATGTAACCTCGACAGTATCAGCTGCTATCAGTGTTTCACAATAAAACAGGAAATGTCTTTCCACAATAAAGTACAGGAACCAGATCAAAAAGTCTCGTAACCAAGTTACCCATCAGGTAAACTTGAGTTTGGCAGGATTGGTTTTTCTTTGTTATTTTCAACCACTCCGAATTTGACAACATTAGCACTTTTCTTTGCCTCATAACACTCTAAATCTACATTGGCTTTCAGTTCCTTGTGACGGCACAAAGTTCTCCACTGTTGTTTTGACCAGCGCTGTATTTGACTGACCTTTAACATGACAATATTTAGGCCACACCATCTGGTTTTAAAGCTTTCAATTTGTAAAGCTACAAAAAAAACAGATAAGAAGCGTCCCTGAGAAATCCCATTTATTGACCTGTCACATCAGGAGTGTCCAAACTCAGGCCTCCTGCTGGCTTTCCAGAAACTCTGCCTTATCTGCTGCTGATTACCTGGATCAGGTGTGTTTGGCCAATAAGGAGCATTGGGTGGAAAACATGTAGGACACCGGCCCTCGAGGCCTGACTTTGGACACCCCTGTGTTACACTGAAAGAGGGAAGCAGTCTGTCAGTGCTGCTCTCAGCCTGTCTTTGACTGAAGCTTCCAGTCAAGCTCTGACCAGCGTTGGCCATGGCTTTGAACCCTCCTGTCCTACAAAGTATTTGTTTGGCTGAAAACTCTTGTTTAAATAGTTCTGTTGAAAATACACAAAGTAATTTTCCACACCATGTGGCGTCATGCGCCTCTGCATCCAGATTAAACTGAGAAAGAGTTCAAAGCATAAGAAAGGATTTATTTGAGATTTCTTTTTGTGACACAGATATTTGAAGATTCCTTTTTCTTTCCAGAGGGGTGGGGGGGTATACAGTAAACAAAGCTTTTGCTTCGAGCAACACGACTATCAGTGCATATTCAGTCTAAACTGCTCCCATCCTTTCTTTTCATCACTGAGTGAGGATGCATATTTTACTTCCAGGAGGTTTCTGTATGAATGGACTCAATTTTCTCCTTTGTAATGACAGCCCGTCCCTCGTTTTCCCCTCGTGGCTCTTTCAGGAGCTCTCCAAGATTACAATGCCAGTGATTTTCAACGAGCCCCTCAGCTTCTTGCAGCGTCTGACGGAGTACATGGAGCACACGTACCTCATTCACCAGGCCAACACCAGCTCAGACTCCATTGAGAGGATGAAGGTAGATGTTACAGTTGCATGCTGTGGAAATCATGTACACAAGTGCAGCTTACAGGTTTAGCTTTTCACCAGTCATGTGTTCTTTGCAGTTTTAGCTGTCAGTCTTTGTAGTACTTCAGCCGTGTACAGATCCTGGGAGCGGACTCTAATGCAGAGCTGACACAGCCAGTGCGTTCGACTCTCTGCTGATGACATGTCACTTTCTGGTGCAGACTGGATGCTGAGCTGTAATCCTCATCCATGACTGTTAAACATCCTGCTAGCTTCATTCTTAATCTAATAGACTATGACAGATTTGATTATATTATGTAAAGTTCACAAGCTCACTTCCAGGATCCTTCCACATCACATATGAAGTTTGCACAGGTTAACATGCTGCTCCTCTACGACTTCATCTCTCATCTTCCTCTCACACGTGGCTGGAAAGTTTAGTCTGCTTTTGAAAATGACAGTTTGATAAACTAAATGCTGACACATGTATCAACATTTAATGGGAATAAAGGCTTGGTTACTTTTATAGAATCTCTTATTTGAACCAAATCTGTGAAGTTGTGCAAATAGGTCACTTTAAGGCCCAATCAGAATTCTTCCCTTCTCCCTTCCCCTCCATTTAAAGGGGGAGTTTAAGTGCAAGTGTGCCCAGGAAATTTAATTTCTAACTCCGATATAAAGTCCTCCGTCAGAAGACTAAACCACGTCGCGCTGAGTAGCGCTTTTCATCACGTGGGTGCGCTCTGAACCACAGATGTTTATATTTAAATGTAAGTAATGACTTTTTGTTGTAGCATGACCTTTTTAAAGTTATAAAACTGATGTTGTCATGTATATTCAAGCACTGGAAGCTCCGCGCTAATGCTAGCAGAGCGGCAATTATTGACAACGTCATCAAACGAAAGTGACGTCTGAATTATGAGAGACTATTTTTTCATAGCTCTCTGTTTGGAGGGTTAAATAAAGGGGAAGGGAGAGGAAGAATTCGGTTTAGACCTAAATCTCAAAGTCCAGATTTGAATGTTAAAATGCTTCTGCATAAATGCACTGACCTTTAAAGAAAAACCATAATCTCGCTTTTCTGGGGAAAAAAAAAATCTGCTGTTTCTATACATTTCTAGGCCAAAAATTAGATTCTGGGAGAAAAAGCATATAAGTTTATAAAAACTCAATAAAAACTGCTGAACCTTCCACCAGACTGTTCCCGGGCTCACACTGCAACCATTACAGCTTCGGTGCAGCCACCGGAGTCTGAACTTGAAAAGAGCGAGAGGCTCTCAGACTGCATCCAATCACGTCCGACCTCTGCGGTCCGACCTCTGCGGTGCTCCAAATCCGTTTCAATGGGTTCAAATTTTTGCTGGACGCCGGAGCAGAGCCGGGGCACTTTTTGTGAAGTTGGGACTATTAATGACCTGAACCTTAAATCATGCGAGCGAACATAAATTGGATCTGGGACAATTTTTAAAATAAAAACTACTTTCCGCTGTATTCCACCGTATTGTAAACACGTCAGGGGTGCCCACGCTTTCTCAGCATGCAAGTCACTTTTGAGATGACAAGCTCCATATATACTGTATATGTTTATACAGTATGTGTGTATATATATTAGGGATGCAATGATACAGTTTTCTCACAGTTCGATATGTATTGAACAAAAAAACAAAAACACCTGAAATCCTATAAATCCACAGATTATGATTTCCTTTGCAAACCGAAACAGCATAACAGAGAAATCAGATTTTTCTTCAAGAGCACAGCTTTTAGCACTTAATGCAGAATCACACTTAAATAGAACTCTTGTAAACTTGTAAACCATTTAATCAAATGTAAAAGCGCCTCAATACTTGTAACGTTTAGATGGTGACGGGGCTGGGTGATGACGTCAGAGATGGGCGGTCATGTTGGATGTGTTTCCCCACATTGTACGATATGGAGAGGAGGCAACCTTCTCTCTTCTTTTCTCTCCCTGATCATCATATTTGACGGTGAACTCGAGATGTCTTCACAGCGCAGGTCTTAGTGTTGGTGGCGCGTCTTCAAACACGAGCCGGAAGCTGCTCACACGCCGGCTGTGTCGGCGCTCACGCATTGAAAAGTCCGCAATAACACGCGTCCGTTTGTATTGACTACATCGGCGGCTGCCCGAACACGTGCCGACAAAGCCACTGCCCCAACGTGCTGTGACTATCTTGATTGCTTAGGCATTTTGCTAAAATGCTATTGTTTTTAGCATTTGGGTTCCGCCTCCCAGGGGAGAGGCAAAGTAGTTTCTGGCAGGGAGGGGAAGAGTAGGAGCAGATCAGCTCAGTCACGGAGACATGAATACACAGACACAAGGTAAAGGCAGCTCACAGTGGCACTAAATAAATAAAATGCGTATTGTGAAAAATGTCGTACCGAACTGTGGAACGCGTATTGTTCAGTTTTATAGAGAATATCGTTCCATCCCTAATATATACAAACATGTTTGTTCTGTCTTGTGACAAACCGTGCTGATCGGGGAAGTCCATGTCTGTCTGTCTGCAGTGTGTTTGTCAGACTTGCTCAGAGGCTCATTGCGTTGCTGTGGTGTGTGTTTATCTGCTGCCGGCAGTGTGTGGCTGCGTTCGCCGTGTCCGCCGTGGCCTCTCAGTGGGAACGCACAGGGAAACCCTTCAACCCTCTGCTAGGAGAAACCTACGAACTGGTCAGGTGAGTGGGCTGTAAGCAGCCTCTGCACGAGCCTCCTGAGCCCGCTGATGCTCTGACTGCTGCTCTCTCAGAGAGGATCTGGGCTTCAGGCTCATCTCTGAGCAGGTGAGCCACCATCCTCCGGTCAGTGCCTTCCACGCTGAGGGCCTAAAGCAAGACTTTGTGTTTCATGGATCCATCTACCCAAAACTTAAGTTCTGGGGCAAGAGTGTTGAAGCTGAACCAAAAGGGACCATCACGCTGGAGCTCCCCAAGTAAGAGCCCTCAGAAAATGGAATCAAATAACAGAATAAAAGATCTCTGACTTCATTTTACCAACTGTGACTGCACAGCCTGTCCTAAAACAAACTTCCAACCTGAAGCATGACTTTGTCTTCAAGGTACAACGAAGCCTATACATGGACGAATCCCACCTGCTGTGTTCACAACATCATAGTGGGTCAGCTGTGGATCGAGCAGTACGGAAACATGGAAGTGATCAACCACAGGTAACACCTCCATGCACAGGTATACCTGTGTGGTCTGAACTAAACCTGGAACAGCTGACTGTGTTTTCATGCTGCACAACTGCTGTCTGTCTGTTGAACCGTTAGTTGCCGTCTTACTTGTTATCTGGTAAGTCTGGCGGGGAAAACAGTGTCGATAGATGAATATTGCGTTTCTAAAGTGTGTGGAGAACAGATTTCCTTTCTTGTCTCTCTTACCACAGAACTGGTGAAAAGTGCTGTCTGAACTTTAAACCATGTGGACTGTTTGGGAAAGAGCTGCACAAAGTGGAAGGTTACATTTTTGATAAAAGGTACAGTACTTGTTTCACTTTCAGCTTATCCCTTTCGGGGTCTCCACAGCGTAACAGCACCCACTGTTTCTCATCAATGATTTGGCAGAGTTTTTACGCCGGATGCCCTTCCTGACACAACCCTGTACTTGAGGGGCACAGGGACCCAGTTAGGCAGCAGCGTCAAGGGTCTTGATGAAGGACCCAATCTGGGTGGGGATCAGTGGACAACCCTGGGAATCAAACCCAGGGCTCCTGTGTGTCAGCCCTTCACCTAGCCCAGTACAATCTTTAGAAAATGAAGCTGTTCCCTTTTTTTCTTTAGACATGTTTACTCCAGTTGTCTCACCTTAAAACAGAATTCTTCATCCTGCTGAGTTTCTGGTTTATCCTTATTTTGAGAAAACAATATAATAAACAACAGTTGAATGAAAACAGAAAATAAAAAGTGTAACTTACAAATATATACTTCAATACATGTTTTAGTGCTTTTTAGGCAAGGCAAGGCAAGTTTATTTGTATAGCACATTTCATATAACACATTTCATGTACAGAGACAATTCAAAGTGCTTTTTATCATAGAAACTTTGAGATCAATATTTTTGGATACAGTGGAAACAAAAACTAAAACTGGCAACACTAATAGCAGAATTGAAAAAATCAGCCGAAGAATATTCCGCCTCGTTTAAACTCAGCAGTCCGGTACAGGAGGAGTTGTACGGAACGGACCAGTTCATTCTGGCGAGCGTTTCCACTCAGTTCAGCCTCACTTCCACTGAGCGGTGTATATCATGATACAGGTATCACGACTAGAAAAGCAACAACAATGGAGGTCATCCAGCAGCTCCTGTTGTTGTTTTTTGCTTTACTTTTTGTACATCATGTACAGCCTCAGGCGAAAAATTAATGTGGCGCCCCCTGCAGGTACCTAGATGAAGACATCCCAGCTGGGGCTCAAATCTAGAAACTCTGCAGTTGGAGGCACACGTGCTGACTGACTGCACCACCATTCAGCCATTGTTTAAGAGGAAAGTAGGTGCTTGGGGAAAAAAAACTCTAGATCGCCAGTTAAATTCGTTTTGTTTTTTAACAAAATGCAGGACGATTGAATTTCCAAGCAACTTTATACAAATAAAACAGACAAACTTCTGCTTTGAGCCCGTGTTTTCTCCTCTTCCTGTTTTCATCCTTAAAGTTTTAAAGAAGCACCATCAGCTGCAACACTGTGCACCCCTCTCCTCCCCCAACCCAGCTTAGACAGCAGCAGCGACAGGAAGGGAGGGGCGCTGCACTGCAGTTACTGATTATGTCAAACTGTTGAGTGGATTTTCTTATGTCATCTAACTATTATTTTTTCATTTTTACATGAAAAAAGTGGTGCGTCAAACTGTTGAAGAAAAATAAATTTCATATATAATCATTGCGTTTTGCCCCGCCCCCACCCCCAGCAGATGGCCCTGATCATGTATGACAGGAATTTGATGTTGTTTGAAAAAAGATTGCAGCATCTAAGAAGAATATCGCCATAAAGAGGAGATCAGAAATGCTAGCTTACCGGTGCTTTCACCATCACTTTCTGCCAATCAGCACGTGGCTACAGCGGCTCCGCCCCAACCATCCCGTTCTTTTTTTCTATGGACCAATAACGGATCTCATTAGGTATGGGTCAGAACTGTTTAATGGGTCCATTTATCAATGAAAAGGCTCAAAATACCGGATCAAGCCGGACGGTACCGGACTGCTCAATGGAAACAAGGATTGTTGGAGTTTGCTGCCATCCACTAGCTAAATCTTCTCACAGAAAAGAATCCTAATATGTAGTTTTTAAATGTATTTTTCAGAAGAGGTAGATCCTATCAAGAGTAAGAATCGGACTTTAGTTCCAGGAGAAACAACAATGTTTTTCTCTGTGTTAGACTCACAATCAAACTGTGCACGTCGAAATGATGGCTTACAAATTACAATGTCTGATTAAACCATACAGGACGCTGCACTGCGCTGACAACAATCTGAAAGATCTATTAAGAACAACCAAAACCACATTTGACACCTTGAATGAAAACCTCTCACATCTTAACATCCTCTGACGCTTCACTCCTTTAGCTGACATGAGGACGATTGTTTCCATCCATCAACGATAGTCAAAATTAAAAACTCCCTTTCATTGATGCAGTCTGACTCCTGCAGGAGAACAGATGCCGTCATTTAAAATGTTTTTCAGCCAAAAGCACGTCTGGAGGATTTCTGCACAGGCGTGAAATTAAAGTCAAAATAGACAAACTTGAGAGTGTAGAAAAGAAGATGACCAGATTCAATTCCAAACTCAAAGACAAACACAGATTTATCCTTTAAAGCATACAGCTGACGTTTGGCAGACTCACAACACACAGACAAGTTGTTTCCCAATAAAATCTGCTTCTCTGGCTGAGGAAGCACTGGAAGCTGTAAAATGCAGAACCATCCCTACAAAGAGGCTTTTTCTTTGTTGAGGCTGGATCCTGTCAGAAATCATCTCTCGTGTTTGAACCGGAGAAAATGTGTTTGTGCTTGACAGCAAAAAGAAGCTGTGTGCGCTCTATGGGAAGTGGACAGAGTGTCTCCATGTCGTTAGCCCGGCAGCCTTTGAAGCTCACAAGAAAAACGACAAGAAATCATCAGAAGACAAGAAAGCCAGCAAAGCGGTAGGAATCACCGAGTAGACAGGAGTTTGTGTAAAGAATCTTTGTAATAAAGAGAATGACCGACTTATACAGGTTGATAAGAATATCAAATGTTGTCTGAGAGCGTCTCTCTCACCCCTCTGAGAGCAGGGCAGCAGTGCAGATCAGGAGGACGTTCCTTCTCCAGCTGCAGACACTGTGGAGGTGATTCCAGGCAGCCAGCTGCTGTGGAGAATCGCTCCCAGACCGGCCAACTCCACCCAGGTGCTGCTCTTCTCTGCATGATGTGTCAGTCAACCACAGGTAACACCTCCGTGGGAGGCCATGGGAGTTTAACCTACGCTGCCTATTGATTGCAGATGTACAGCTTCACTTGCTTCGCCATGCAGCTGAACGAGCTGACCCCAGAGATGGAGGGAGTCATTCCTCAGACTGACTGCAGACTCAGACCAGACATCCGCGCCATGGAGAACGGCGACATCGGTAAAATGTTCTGCTGCTGTTCAGAACAGACACTCAGCGTTCAGACGCAACAATAGCTTATGTGTGAAAATATTAGAGCTTCGCCGAGACGTAACCCCTGTACTGCTAATTAGGGGTGTAACAGATCACAAAACTCACGGTTCGGATCATTTTTCG
>NC_050515.1:29023699-29024024 GCF_002922805.2 Oryzias melastigma | reverse complement strand
ATATGAAAGCTAATTTTTGGAAATGCTTCAAATCATATATTCAGTATCAATATAAAGTACTTCCCATACACCATATTTATATATGCAACATTAAAACATTTGCCCATTGACGCCTATTTATTAAAACAGAATATCTTTAGAGTTTGAACACAAACAAAATGCTAAAACATGTAGTTTCTGAATACATTTGCATGTCTTGTGACCAAATCTACAAAAACTGAGAGAAAATAATGCTTTAAAATAAACAGCTGCTGCTCCAAACTCGGAGATTCTTTGAATCCAGAAATGTAAACGTGTACCGATGCTTTTATTCAGGTCTTAACAT
>NC_050515.1:29016882-29021274 GCF_002922805.2 Oryzias melastigma | reverse complement strand
TCTTTCATATGAAGACGGGGGCCGCAAATCATCATCCTGCGGGCCGCAGATGGCCCGCGGGCCGCGAGTTTGAGACCCCTGCTCTAGACGTCTGATTCAGGTTTGGGTTAACTTGAAGAGAATTCCCAGACTTTAGTCTCACAGAACTTTTATACGTCGACAAACCTTTCAGGAGTTATTGATTTTGTCAAAATGTCAGAGAGCATGCAACTAACTTCTGACTAGACCAACAGAATGTCCTGCAGGGCGCACATGAAAGCCAGAAGAATTTTTCCCAACTCGAGAGGAGTTAATGCAACATTTTCTAACATGACTTCAGGATACGTTCATGTAAATTGTAAAGAGAAAGCCTCTTTTCTTCAAAAAGAAACCAAGAGAACTATGGCCTTACATTTGCAGTCTGCCTGGAGAAATCCCTGTAGGAAATAAACAGGAGAATTTCTGCAATAACATCAGGAAAAAACTCTGCACATCAGCAAATGACTGGAATCTACTGTTAAGTACAACCGTGGAGAATTAACGACTTGAGTTTTTTTTGCACTACTAAAACCCTGCAGCATGTTCCGCTCCTGTCAGGGCAAACACCGAGCAGGACTGAATGTGGTTGACCCAGCAGGTTGCAGGGATTTAATCACGATGATTGCAAAGCCTTGAGAGAGGTGTGCGGAAAGACATGCTTCAAATTTCAGTCAAGCCGAGCCGTGTTGGACGTTATTACTAGGGCTTTCAAATGATTATGTTAATCGGTATAAATTATTTACAGACATTTTAACATGTTATTTTTTAAAATTGTGTTAATTTCTCGCTTCCGTGAAGTCCGTTCATGTCTGATATAGTGCACCTGGCAGAGTATTACCTCACACATGCCACGGTCATTTATGAAAAAAAGAATTACATACATTATTATTACTTCAGTCCTGTTATGTTTTTAAGTTCTATTTCAGAAAAAGCAGATCATTTAGAATGCGTCGAGTTGTCATGGTAACAGATAACGCCCCGATCTCGTTATTTCCTCTCTAAGAAAAGTCCTGATCACGAGAAAATGAACAAAGCATCATTTCAGACGGACAGTTTGCCTCTTCCAACAAGTTTTTGTCCAGATGATGGAGTAAAAGTTAATTTGAAAGAAGCAAAGTGTAAAGTCTAAGCTGCTCAGATCCACTGTCACATCCCCGTGTCTCATTTCCTCCTCCTTAGATTCTCTTCTCTCTTTCTCCTTCCAGACTTCCAAATGATCAAATTCACCAACAAAAGAAACAATAAAATCACTCTGGTCTTTTCTACCGTCTTGCTGTTGTGACCAAATGTAGAATGTCAGCATTTGTATGAAATTAATGAGAAGTTTGTGGTCAATATTTTTGGATTGCTCAGAAAAACGTTGTTTGATGTTTTTCATAGAATATTCTGGACTGGATGTATTTTTAAGATTATTTGACATTGAAAACAAAATCCCTTTTGGTGGTGTAAGAGTATAGTTTGTCTGTTATAATAGAAAAATTCAGAAGGCATTTTTTTTTTGTTATATATCGATCTTTTACTGCACCACAATGCTACAATTGTAAATGAAAATACAACAAAATGAAGTTTCACATTGAAAATAACTGCAATTAAAATGGACCAATTAGAAACAATATTTACAGGTCATGATTAACTAATAACACAAAAAAGGAAGCATGACAGGAGCAGTTATAACAGGATGGTTTTATTCAACAGACCTCGCCAGTGAGGAGAAAAAGAGACTTGAGGAGAAACAAAGAGCTGCTCGCAAAAACCGAAGCAAATCTGACGAGGACTCGAAGATGAAGTGAGCTGTTCTCCTTCCTCTGTGTGCTCTGCATGGACAATGGACCCAGTTTGGTTGTTGCACTTCCATATTCTAATATATTGTCTCCTTCTTCTCTGTGTCATCTCCCTGTTGATGGAAAGAAGTCCTTCCCTGGGCCCCAGGTTAGATTCTTGCTCTTACTGTGAGATAAATAAGTATTTGATCATTCTGTGATTTTGCAAGTTAGAAATCATGGAGGGCTCTGACATCTTCATCCTAGGTACAGCTCCACTATAATCTAAAAAAAATCTAAAAATCGCAGGATTTTTTAAATGATGTAATTGTATGCAACTGCTACAAATAAGTATTTGAACACCTGAGAAAATCAATGTTAGTATTTGGTTCAGTAGTCTTTGTGATTCCACAGGTCAAACGTTTCCTGTAGTTCTTCACCAGGTTTGCACTGCAGGAGAGATATTGGCCCACTCCTCCTCACAGATCTTCTCTAGATCAGTCAGGGTTCTGGACTGTTGCTGAGAAACAGAGTTTGAGTTCCTTCATCCTCTCCTTGATACAGTGCAGTCGTCCTGTCCCATGTTCAGAATAAAAACAATAGCATGATGCTACCACCCCTATGCTTCACAATGTTCTTGGGACTGTTCTCATCATTCTTCTTTCTACAAACACAGCAAGCGGAATTCAGACTGAAAGTTTTTTTTTTTTGGTCTCATCTGATCACATGACCATCTCCCATGATTCCTCTGGATCATCCATTGGTTGTTGGGAAACCTGGACATGTGCTGGTTTTAGCAGGGGAAACTTCCACCCCATGCATGAATTTAAACCATGATGTTTAGTGTATTTCCAACAGTAACCATGGAAACGGTGGTCCCAGCCCTTCTCAGGTCATTTACCAACTCCTCCTGTGTAGTTCTGGGGTGATTCCTCACCTTTCTTAAGACCATTGAGACCCCACGAGGTGAGATCTGTCATGGAGCCCCAGAAGGAGGAAGATTGAAAGTCATGTATAGCTTCTTCAATTTCCTCCAACAGTTGATCTTTTTTCAACAAGTTCCTTGGTAATTGGTCTAGAATTTAGACTCTGGTGTCTTTGGACAGCCCTTTGGTCTTGGCCATGTTAGTAGTTTGAGTCTTACTGATTGTATGAAGTGGACAGATGTCTTTATGTAACTATGTAAACACATCAATAGTCTGTAGAAGTCTTCCTTTTCTTTCTTCAGTTTATAAAGTCTCTCTGTCTCAGGAGATGACTGTCAGTCACGAGCCTCAAATATCTGAGTTTAGAAACGTAATCCTCCCTTTAGAAAATGATGCTAAACAATATTAAAGAATAACTGGACGGCCGCACTAGACTTGCAACAATAACAATTATTCTTTAGTCGTGGTGTCACATTCTCTGGACTCAGCAGCGCCCTCTGCCTTGAGGCGGGTGTACTGCAGGCCTCACCTGGTTCTAAAGTGCATTTTTAGTAGCTTCAAAGAATAAATGAGTCACACACTGGCATCCATGTAATCAGACAAATGGCAAGAAATAGAAAAATTAAGTAATTAAAAATGAAACATCTTTCATGATAATAGAAAGACTGAAACGTTACGGTGCACGTGTCAGCTGCAGCTCCAGTCAGTGTGTGCTGCAGAGGGAGCACAGGCTGCTGGAACCTCACCCACCAATCTCTCTGTAGTTGAACAGGAAACTCATAGATTCAATACTTTTTTACTACAGAAATGTTGAAAACCCACACAGAAAAAAGTAATCATCAAATAGTTATTCATTCATTCATCTTCTTGTCCGCTTCTTCCCTTTCGGGGTCGCGGGGTGCCGGAGCCTATCCCGGCTACTGATGGGCGAAGGCGGGGTACACCCTGGACAGGTCTCCAGTCTGTCGCAGGGCCTCAATCACACACACATCCACTCTCACATTCACACCTAGGGGCAATTTAGAGTCACCAATTAACCTATGAAGCATGTTTTTGGACGGTGGGAGGAAGCCGGAGCCCCCGGTGAAAACCCACGCATGCACGGGGAGAACATGCAAACTCCACACAGAAAGGTCCCAAATCCCCCAGCTGGGATTCGAACCTTCTTGCTGTGAGGCAAGAGCGCTAACCACTGCACCACCGTGCAGCCCCAAATAGTTTATGTCTAATATATATATATATATATATATATATTAATTAATATTAGGGCTGTCAGATTTGTCGCGTTAAAAACGCATTAATCTGACATGTGCTTGACGCCGACAATTTTTTTGAAGCATTAATCGCGGATTTTCTCATACGTGCCTTTCCACACCGTGCGCAGGCGTCCCTCATCGCCCTCTAACTCACCGGCTGCTCTCACTAGATCACGGGCGGGTCTCCAACTACCGAGCTGCTAGCTAGAACCGGCCCGGCGCTAGGACCTGGAGAGCTCCTGCACCCTGACCCGGCTCCGGTTCGCGTCCAGTACCACGTCTGGTGGTACCGGCTCACGTCCGGCGCCGCGTCCCGAGAGCTGCGGACCCCTGACAGCCCGAACAGTAAGCGCACCGGGGGACGTTTTAATTGTAGTTTAAACAACGCCAGTTATTTGTAGATGAAAAGATAAATCTCAGCTTTGAGTGTGT
>NC_050515.1:29006125-29016293 GCF_002922805.2 Oryzias melastigma | reverse complement strand
TGTTACAAAATAAAGTAGTTCTGATGAAAATTATACATTTTGCCATTCTTGTTTTCATAATTAATGTAGAACTGCTAAATTCCACAAACCACACATTTTTTTTTCTTAAAAAAAAGGCTACATAAATTTGCGATTAATCGTGAGTTAACTATGGACAATGCGATATCGCGATTAAAAAATGTAATCGCCAAACAGCTCTAATATATATATATATATATATATATATATATATATATATTATAAGAAAAAATGCTGAAATTAATGAAAATATATAATGTATATATCTATCTTCCTCTCCTAACTGCACATCACTGTTGGAGTTGGACAATTTAAATGTGAACTAACAGGTGTTTGAGAGTCAGAATTCTAGCTGGTAGTTGGTTGTTCAAATACCCATTAGCAGCAATAATATACAAATTATTTTTTAAATATCATACTATGTGATTTCTTGATTATTTTTTTTAGATGTCTCTCACGGGGAACATGCACCTGAGATGAAAATGTCAGAACCCTCAATGATTTCTACGTGGAAGAACCTGCAAAATCACAGGGTCTTCAAATACTGAATTGCCTCACTTCCTATGTGCATGATTTATATGGTGTGACTACGGCTGTGTGAACAGTTTATCTGCGGCTGTCTCCCAAATGAAGTGAACAGCAGGGGGTGAAATCTACTTTATAAAATGTTTTAAAAATCATTCATACTGTGACATTCTACAACCCACAATGTAATACAGGTTTATGAAATCTGTGCATGTTTTGTGTGAAATGGACACATAAAAAAGGGAACACAAAACGATGTAGTCATCAAGGTAAAAATTGGTTTAGTCAACATCTTCACAGGAGAAGTTTATAACCAAGTGCCAAAACACCATAAAAGCAGACAAGTAGATCAACGCCATCTGGTGTCTAAGTTAAAAAGAAAAGCGAGAAACAACATCAAGAAAAGGGTTTGTCCTTATGCACGTTTTCTAGGGCTACCTGCTACAACAACGTCGATGACCAAACCTTTTTGGTTTTTTTTTTTTTTTTGGTCTATGACCAATACTGAAGTACTAAATGTTGCAACTGATTTCATTGTTTATTTTTATACCACGAAAAATCAACTTTTTGAGCTTTTAAATGTATTGTTCATTTTTCGCTATAAAGAACCCCAAAGTGATATTTTGATTCATTCATATATTTCTGAGTAATCCTCTAAAAACCTGCGCTGTCTGCAGCAGCCCCTCCCATACCCACGAAAACGAGTGGGTCACATGCTGATGTCACAGAGTGAGACCGCCCCTTTCAGGAAGAGTATGCTCTGACAGCTCCGCCTCCAGTCTAACACCAACACTCAATTCCTCCACAGAGCTAGTGATGATCAGCAAAACACTTTTAGATGCAGAATACCGTATATCTTCCAGTTGTTCCAGTCTTCAATAAATTCCAGCTCAAACAGGTGTTCTTTACTTTTTTTTTTGGAGGGGGGGGTGGTCAGGTATTTACAATCTGACAAAAAATATGCACTGCAAATTGTAAAGAAGCCATATTACTTCTAAAACTAGAATTACCACCAACCTTTTTATCACCTGAAGCAGTGACACATCTCAGACTGAAATAAAGAATAATTTTCCAAAAAAAACAAAAAGTTCACAGCAGCAACAGTCAAATCTGCTAGAAGAAATTTTAAGAATTTGCTTTAGGTTATTCACAGGATGTTGACAAAATTGATAATTTAATGTTTGTTCTGCAAACTTAAAAAAACATTAGAATTTATTTGAAGAATGAATGCCTTGTTTTTAAATTGAACTGATAAAGAAGTTTACTGTTCTATTTATTTTCTCTTTCAAAACTTGAAACCTTTTCTTTAATTTTCTATTTTGTCTCTAAGATTATATAAACATTTTCTTACGTATCTGAAAAAAATGTTGTATAATGTTCCTTCAGTGCATCTGTTACATTTAAAGTATGATAGGAAATAAACATTTAAATCTGAATAACCTGCTGATGATACCACATTAACTTATGAGCCACAGAGCGTTCACTTTTGACAAATATAGTCATTTGATTTATATCATGACATACTGTATATCGTTATTGCCTGACATAGATTAATAAACTATATCATGATATAAAAATTCTAATGTAGCCACGAGGGGGCCCAAGCCAGGGTCTCATTGTGCCGGTCCCAAGCCCGGATAAATACAGAGGGTTGTGTCAGGAAGGGCATCCGACGTAAAATCTTGCCAAATCAAATATGCGAATCAGACCTACGAAATCCATACCGGATCGGTCGAGGCCCGGGTTAACAACGACCGCCATCGGTGCTGTTCACCGACAGGGTGCCGGTGGAAATTGGACTACTGTTGGTGGAAGAAGGAGAGGAGGAAGGCGGGTTCGTAGGGAGAGAGAGAAGAGGAAAGTCACTAGTGTTGGACTGAGAGTTGGGACTTTGAATGTTGGAACTATGACAGGAAAGGGTAGAGAGTTAGTGGACATGATGCAGAGGAGAAAGGTAGACATACTGTGTGTCCAGGAGACCAGGTGGAAAGGTAGCAAGGCTAGAAGTTTAGGAGCAGGGTTCAAGTTGTTCTATCATGGTGGAGATGGGAAGAGAAATGGAGTAGGAGTTATCCTAAAGGAGGAGTTTGTTAGGAGTGTTGTGGAGGTAAAAAGAGTGTCAGATAGAGTGATGAGTCTGAAGATAGAAATGGAGGGTGTCATGTTCAATGTTGTCAGTGGGTATGCCCCACAGGTAGGATGTGAGCTGGAAGAGAAGGAGAAGTTCTGGTTGGATCTTGATGAAGTGATGATGAGCATCCCTGGAAATGAGAGAGTTGTCATTGGTGCAGATTTCAATGGTCATGTTGGTGCAGGAAACCGAGGTGATGAGGAGGTGATGGGCAGGTTTGGTATCCAGGAGAGGAATGTAGAAGGACAGATGGTGGTTGATTTTGCAAAAAAGATGGAAATGGCGATAGTGAATACATTCTTTGAGAAGAGACAGGAACATAGAGTGACCTATAAGAGTGGAGGTAGAAGCACACAGATAGACTACATCTTGTGTAGACGGTGTAATCTGAAGGAGATCAGTGACTGTAAAGTAGTGGTTGGTGAGAGTGTTTCCAGACAGCACAGGATGGTGGTGTGTAGAATGACTCTGGTGGTGAAGAAGATGAAGAAAGAGAGGGCAAAGGCAGAGAAGAGGACAAACTGGTGGAAGCTGAAAAAAGAAGATTGTTGCATGACTTTTAAGAAACAGTTGAAACAGGCTCTGGGTGGTCAGGAGGTACTCCCAGATGACTGGATAACTACAGCTAATGTGATCAGGGAGACAGGTAGGAGTGTACTTGGTGTGTCATCAGGAAAGAGAGTTGATAAGGAGACTTGGTGGTGGAATGAGGAGGTGCAGGAGTGTATACGGAGTAAGAGACTAGCTAAGAAGAAGTGGGACACTGAGAGGACTGAGGAGAGTAGACAGGAGTACAGGGAGATGCAGCGTAAGGTGAAAGTAGAGGTGTCAAAGGCCAAACAAAGAGCTTATGATGACTTGTACGCTAGGTTGGGTAGTAAGGAGGGAGAGACTGACCTGTACAGACTAGCAAGGCAGAGAGATCGAGATGGGAAGGACATGCAGCAGGTTAGGGTGATCAAGGATAGGAATGGTAATGTGGTGACAGGTGTCAGTGGTGTAATGGAAAGATGGAAAGAATACTTTGAAGAGTTGATGAATGAAGAGAATGAGAGAGAACAAAGAGTAGAAGAGGTGACGGTTGTGGAGCAGGAAGTAAGAAAGATTAGTAAAGGTGAAGTGAGAGGGGCTTTGAAGAGGATGAAGAGTGGAAAGGCTCTTGGTCCTGATGATATACCTGTGGAGGTATGGAAGTGTCTAGGAGAGATGGCAGTGGAGTTTTTGACCGGGTTGTTCAACAGGATCTTAGGTGGTGAGAAGATGCCTGAGGAATGGAGGAGAAGTGTGATGGTGCCCATTTTTAAGAATAAGGGAGATGTGCAGAGTTGTGGTAACTACAGAGGAATAAAGCTGATGAGCCATACAATGAAGGTGTGGGAAAGAGTAGTGGAAGCCAGACTAAGAGCAGAAGTGAACATTTGTGAGCAGCAGTATGGTTTCATGCCAAGAAAGAGCACTACAGATGCAACATTTGCTTTGAGGATGTTGATAGAGAAGTACAGAGAAGGTCAGAGAGAGCTCCACTGTGTCTTTGTAGATCTGGAGAAAGCTTATGACAGAGTGCCCAGAGAGGAACTATGGTATTGTATGAGGAAGTCTGGAGTGACAGAGAAGTATGTCCGAGCAGTGCAGGACATGTATGAGGGCTGTAAGACAGTGGTGAGGTGTGCTGTAGGGGTGACAGAGGAGTTCAAGGTGGAGGTGGGATTACATCAGGGATCAGCTCTGAGCCCCTTCCTGTTTGCAATGGTGATGGACAGACTGACGGATGAGGTTAGACAGGAATCACCATGGACTATGATGTTTGCAGATGATATTGTGATTTGTAGTGAGAGCAGGGAACAGGTGGAGGTGGAGTTAGAGAGGTGGAGGTTTGCCCTGGAAAGGAGAGGAATGAAGGTTAGCCGCAGTAAGACAGAGTACATGTGTGTGAATGAGAGGAACCAGAGTGGAAGAGTGAGGTTACAGGGAGAAGAGATAAAGAAGGTGGAGGAGTTTAAGTATTTAGGGTCAACAGTACAGAGTAATGGAGAGTGTGGAAAAGAAGTGAAGAGGAGAGTGCAAGCAGGTTGGAATGGGTGGAGAAAAGTGTCAGGTGTGATGTGTGACAGAAGAGTTTCAGCACAAATGAAAGGAAAGGTGTACAAGACTGTGGTGAGACCAGCCATGTTGTTTGGACTAGAAACAGTGGGACTGAAGAAAAGACAGGAAGCAGAGCTGGAGGTAGCAGAGATGAAGATGCTGAGGTTCTCTTTGGGAGTGACCAGGATGGATAGGATCAGGAATGAATACATCAGAGGGACAGCACATGTTAGAGGTTTTGGAGATAAAGTCAGAGAGGCCAGACTGAGATGGTTTGGACATGTTCAGAGGAGAGACAGTGAATATATTGGTAGAAGGATGCTGAGTCTAGAGCTGCAGGAAAGAGGTCTAGAGGAAGACCAAAGAGGAGGTTTATGGATGCAGTGAATGAAGACATGAAGGTGGCTGGTGTTAGAGTGGAGGATGCTGAAGACAGGCTTAGATGGAGGAAACTGATTCGCTGTGGCGACCCCTGAAGGGAAAAGCCGAAAGGAGAAGAAGAAGATGATATAAAAATTCTATTTCTATATTTAAAAACAGTATGAAGGAAAGCATGCCAGGAGTTTTGTGATGTGCTTATCTGTGAGAGAAACATGTTTGCGTTCCAACCCTTCAAAACATTCTAGATTCTAGATAGAACATTTTGAACATGAATTGCAAGCAATAATTTTCCTGGATCTTGAAGGACATTTCACCCATGTCCACTCTTTTTCTCTTTGGTCCAGAGGACACTGTTTGCTTTTTTCTGAAACTATTTGGAATTTTAAACTCTGAACCCAGAAGTTCCCAAAGGCCAAAAGCTGGATGTTGTTGTTGTTTTTGTAGTTTTGTACATCTGTAATGATCCCTTTTAGATCAAAGTTTTACTTTCTTTTTTTAATTAGAAAACCTTTTTTTTCTGATACATTAATGCAAAATGGAAGAATGATAACAAGTGTAAGAAAGCTGATGATTTGCATTATCTGCAAAAAAGGGGACTTTCTCTGTTCTTTTTACATTAGGATTCTCTCCTATGATTTTATTTTATTTCTTTTTCCGTATGTTAGACGGACTGAGTGTAGAGCCACAGTTTGATCGGTTTGAAGGAGATAATCTTCCCTTCTTTTTCACCAGCATGAGAGCTCCACTTACTGGCACTAACTGCAATTACTCAAACAACACAGGTGCCCTCCATCCCCATCAGCCCTTCACTGGCCTGTTGCTCTTTAAGATAATCGCCTATAAATGATCTTGAGATGAAGCCTTCCTCTCCGTCAGCCCTTTTCTTCTCACCACCTCCTGCCTCTCTAAAGGCTCTTGTGTGTCTGCTCTTTTTCCAGGTGGTTCCAACAAGGCCAGAACCCCCACACCCGCTCCCAGGACTGGCTCTTCTCAGGCGGATACTGGGACCGGACGTACCCCAACCTGCCGGATATTTACTAACGCTCTCCTGCTGCTCGCAATGATGTCACCATGAGGAGCAGTTTCAGCTCTTCTCTTTTTTAACTTAAAAACTAAAGTTACTCACTCACTGACAAAGGAGCACAATGTAAATAGCGTGGCCTTAATCAAATGTACGACCAGAAGCTGTGAGTTAAACATGTCTCAATCATTAGTTCAAATACTTAGCAAAGTTACTTTCTTCCCTTTAAAAAAAACTTGTTTATGTATATATCAAACTGTTGGCTCAGGTGCACATGTATGTTGTACTCTGAATTGTTCATTACTGTATGCTTGTATAGTATATATACACAGCCCATGTTATCCCCAGTTTGTCTGGATTTGAATTATGTTACAGAACCTCCAGCAGGAGTTAAGTAGAGACTGACGTGAATGTGTTCTCATCAAGAATCATGTACAAATCAATTCCACATGTGTTCTATTTAAACCCTTACCACCCTGATAAAATGACTTAAAGAATCATCTGTGGGTTTGAAATAGTGCTGCCACCAACGATTATTTTAAGTGTCGGCAAAGCGAGCAGAAGTTGTGCTGAACTTCATAGTGATAGATTCTAGTTCAGAGACCTGATGGATCAGAGGGATGTGTACAACGCTCTGAAAAATGAGCAATGTTGCAGTGATTAGTAGTGAAATACACATTGGCTTCTGCTTTGAGAAAACTTGAGCTGCAGCTCTGACTGTCATGTAAATAAAACATCTTAGCCTCATTCATCCTGTAATCACACTGATATGTTTCTGGAAAGAATTGGTTTGTTTTCCCTTCACTTTTGAAGCACCTGTTCAGGTTAATGAACCGTTTAAATGCTAGATTTAATAATCTTGCAATCACACTTTTAGACACTTATTTGTTAAAGCACATTCATTCAGTTTTTTCTTTAAATGAAAAATATGTTGTTGTGGAAATCAGACAATATTGACTGTTCCCTTGAAAAACAAATATTTCATAATTTACCAAAAGAAAAGCAGAATTAATTTCTGGATCAAAGCAACTTGTATATGAGATCCAGTCGCTGTGTTTAATGGTGTGATCATTAAATAAAATGAATTTGAGCATTTTATTAAAATAAAAAACATTCAAATTCCGGTAGATTCAATTCAAGTCATACTCTTAAAAAAAAAAGTGAAAAATTATTTTGGTACAGTGTTGGGATATATTGCGATACATATCGTATTGTGAGACATGTATCAGGATACGTGTCGTATCGTCAGACTCTTGCCAACCCCTAATTTAAAGAGATCAAGTCTTTCTCCATGTCTGCAGAAAGCCTTGATCTCTTTAGAGGCCAGATATTCCTTCAGCTGAGACATTTCACTGATGGGGTCGAGGTTGCAGGGATTCACAGAAACATTTAGCTAGCCTTCACAGTGAGGGGAAACACCCCTCACTGTTACTCCACCATTATAGAGGATCATCTTTTTAAGCTTTTTTTGCTCTCTGTTTGCGCTAATGTTAACTTAGTTTAGTTTATCTAGATAAAGTTTCTGCAACCTGCAGCTCCAGAGCCACATGCAGCTCCTTTACCCCTCCACAGTGGCTCTCTGACTAAAATAAATAAAATAATGGTCATTTTTAAAAGTAAGGGTTAGCATTGATTTGATTTATTTTAGTTACGTTTATAAGTTTATGATTGAGGTGAATGTAGAAGATAAACTATAATGGTTTTTATATCCCTGCTGACATCATTAGACCCTGTTTGCTCTGCATTTCCTCCAGAATACACAGATTGCAAATACTAGGCAAAACTTTGCTCAAAAGTCTGATCTTTTTTAATTGTTGAGTTTATTTTATTAGTTTAAAGTATATTTTATCTTGTGCTGCATAACAATGGTTAGTAGCTGTTCAGAGGGGAGTGGCCAAATATAGAAAGATTTGTGTTTCATGTTTATGCTCCAGTTAACAGCAGTAGTGAGTAGGAAAGAGAACGCTGGCTCACCAAAGTAAACTTAAAGTATACCTAGGGAAAATGTCATTTTTGTCTTGTATTCTTTAGGAATGCATTTGCTTCACCTGAATATTCCTGTTTGGGACATGAAGTCTTTTATGTTGAAAGAAAGTTATATCGACCTCTGTCAAACGGAAAAAACGACTATGAGAAAATTCCAATTTATCTTAATATCTATGTATTTATTCGTGCCAAAAAAATATGTATATATATATATATATATATAATTCATATGTATTATAAAAAACCACAATGTATTGATGCAAAGTAGTATCAAATTTGCCTAAAGGGGTACAAAAAAAAGTCTTTGTGGCTCCTATTAGGTTTTGATCAGTACCAAACAGGCACCGATTCATCTCACTTTGGCCAAAGTCTATCTTTAATTATATAACGGGTTTAAATAAATACGGAAAATAGCTACAGGTAAAAGCTGACATTCTTATTCTTCTCTCAAGAAGCTGAACATGCAGCTCTAATTTCCTAGTTCCCCTGTAGGAAGAATTGGACCTGACTTTCTTTTTCTTTGTTTTGAGATTGTTTGATTCTGTTCTACTTTTCCCTATTTTTTTTGTCTTCCAGCACTTTCTGGCAACAAATTTCTCTTTCCCTCTCTCATTGCCTTTCGGCAAGACCCTTTACTCTACTGCTTGTTTGGGTCTTCCTGTGCCCTGAACATACTGTGTCAGTCAGGGCATCTGGCATAAAACTCTGTGCCAAACCAACTGTGCAAATCAGTGAAAGCTGAATTGCTGTGGTGACCCCTGACAGGATAAGTCAAACAAACATAATAACTAAATAAATATAAATAATTAATTAGAAGTTAACAATTGGATAATGATAATTTATGTGTTAAATCAAAATAAATGTGGCATTATATAAATTCACGTCCTCCTACTCACTTTCAAGCTACTAATTAAACTAATTTTGAAAAACTTAATATTTAATGGTTCATTGGTCAAATCCGAATTCCTTCTCTACCCCTACGGCTCCTCTCTACTCCTCCAATTAGTGGTCTCTGACATTGTTTTGTCAAGGATGAGCTGTAGGGATTTTTGTCTGTTTATTCCTCCGAGGCTTCACCGCAAATGTGATCCATGTCACGCTGTGCCACAAGGGGACCCAAGCCAGGGTCTCATTGTGCCAGTCCCAAGCCCGGATAAATACAGAGGGTTGTGTCAGGAAGGGCATCCGACGTAAAATCTTGCCAAATCAAATATGCGAATCAGTCCTACGAAATCCATACCGGATCGGTCGAGGCCCGGGTTAACAACGACCACCATCGGTGCTGTTCACCGACAGGGTGCCGGTGGAAATTGGACTACTGTTGGTGGAAGAAGGAGAGGAGGAAGGCGGGTTCGTGGGGAGAGAGAGAAGAGGAAAGTCACTAGTGTTGGACTGAGAGTTGGGACTTTGAATGTTGGAACTATGACAGGAAAGGATAGAGAGTTAGTTTTCGTTTTTTTTTAACTTGTCCTGTCCAACAGCTGAGCCAACAGATGTGGGCTGAGACCCTCTAGTGTTGGGCAGATTTTACTGTCACAACAGAGATTTATTTAAACTAAACATACTTACATATACTATACATATACTACACATGTACGCAATTCAACTGTAACAGCAGCTCACACACTCCATCATACAAACCCATTCAGATAAAGACTTTCATTCTGTCACACAAACGGTTAGTGCTAAGGTGAGCTGACACCTGTGCTCAGGTGAGTGTTTATGTTTCACTGAGGTGGATGGTGATGGAATGTACTCAGGGGGAGAGCGCCCGGCCATCCCCACGCCAAGACCCCCCGCCGGGGCAGCAGCTGTAGCCAGGACCCCCCAACACTCACCATGGTTCCGCGAAGAGAAACCGCCCGCCGGGCAATCCCGCCAAGCACCCAGACCGGGGCACGCGGGGCCACTGCAGAGGCCCCCCACACCCAAGAGCAGGAAGGCACAGGAACACAGAGAGCGAAGGCCCCAGCCCAGCCAGAGGAGCAGCCCCCCCACCGCAGCAGGAGGTGGGGGAGGCGAGG
>NC_050515.1:29004436-29006106 GCF_002922805.2 Oryzias melastigma | reverse complement strand
CCGCCCGCCCCCACCACGAAAGGTCCAGGGGGGGGGCAAGGCAGGGGCCGCCCACCCTGCCAAGCAGAGGGGCACCCAAGAGAAACGGATGCCCCAAGGAGTGATGTAAACAAGACCCGACCAGGCACATCCACTTGTAGCATGAACTGCCCAAACTGCCTGAAGATACGAAGATGGTTTTTCTCCAGCATCCTGGAATGTGTCCATAAATTTTGCGTAGAGTTCATCTCCGTCTTGGACTGTGCCGTATGCTGATTCGAGGAAGTAGATGTAAACTGCTGGAGCTGTTTCTGGACTGAGGTGCTTCACCATGTCTGCAGCTGGAGGTAGTAAGCTTCCAGAAATTTTTCTTGACCGCTGCAGATCTGAGACAGAGGGATCGTTCATCATTAAATCAACACTCGATCGCCACGTCTCAAAGTCAGTTTCATTTTGTGGGCGGGGTAGCCGACCAGAAAACACCCTCAATCTATCAGTCTCTTCATTTTTTACAATGTGTTTCACCACATAGCGCTGGACTCCTGGAGAATTAAGATCAAGCATGTGTGGAGAAAGCTGAGCTCTTGGATCTTGTGGGACATGTAAAGGTGGTTCATTTAAATCCGGACCAGCAGCAGATGGTGGTTCTCCAGCAGAGGACTCACTTGAAGAAGTCTCGGTATCATCCTCTTCAGGAGGGTGGGATCCTAGCTCCGATACTGACTGGCCAAGCAGAGACATCGCATCTTTAAATACCTCTGCATAATTTTTTCCAGTAAGTTTTGCGACATTTTGAAGCTCTCGCAGGTAAAAATTGGTAGTTACTTTTTTGCTTTGAGCAGCGCAAACGGTTGATAATTCTCTGATTTTGTAAGAAACAGTTTTATCTTCACTGACATAAGTGTACGGCAAAATATTACGTAGCGCAACAAATTATCTCATCATGGCACCCTCCGTGGTGTAGCATGCTGCAATGCCTTCTGACGTCTTTTCACTTCTCAAAGGATGGGAAATTAAAGAAAAACTGCAAGTCCACTATAATCAGGAATACATTCCAAGACTCAGACCTCCCAAGACCATAAATTACCTCTGTGGAGATTTTATCGAGACATTTGAGAATCTGGCCTCTCTTGGATGCTAAGAGGCCCAAATGAGGCCTTGAGCCCCAAAGGTCTGTTACCTCCCAAGCCCTGTTTCTTGATAAGGAAAACGCTGGACAACTCCTATGAAGGATTTACGGACACAGAGATTTATCCTAAAAGGTCTTCAAAGAATCTTTCTGTCCCACTCACTGAAGGATCGATAGCAGACCTCTTTGGAATGTACGGTTTATGATTTTACGACCCCCTTGGACCGAAGGAGTACCACAAACTCAGCTCAGAACAAGCTGAGATGAACCTTTGAATTTACAATTCTTTTATTCACAAATAAAGATTCTAAACATCTGTTCTTTTATTTGTGGTGTTGAATGTGAATAACATGAAAATGACTGAACTTTATTCACAGATTTCAACAGGAAGCAGACAAAACTTCCACTATGATCTTTGTTGTTCATGAATGTGTGATTTGTATCTGAGTATGAGTTTAGACAACATTTAATCATTGTTACGGCCCTGAGCCGTATTCCCTTCTATTCGTCTGCCCCGTGTCTCCTCCTCTCTGACAGGTGCAGCTGTTTGGGGATTTGGAAC
>NC_050515.1:28996166-29002137 GCF_002922805.2 Oryzias melastigma | reverse complement strand
CGCGATTAATGCGTCAAAAAAATTGTCGGCGTCAAGCACACGTCAGATTAATGCGTTTTTAACGCGACAAATCTGACAGCCCTAGTTGAGATTGATTTTGAAGATTACTCTTTAATCAATTTTAAAGCTAAAATTGATAAACTTTCATCATCGAGTAATTTTTCCTTCCTTACGGAAGGTGGTGCCCCTTTACGAGACTAAGTCAAATTCTTCATTGAACTTGACCCCTTTCACGCTACATTATTTTATGGTGCCCCGTGTGAGGCATTTGTAAAACCTAATCACAAAGAAAAAAAAAGTCTGAGCTGTTACAACACCAGACCTTCTACTGTCTTTACTCGGCAGAGCTTTGTTAAAGTGCAGCATGAAAATGAATTCAGGATTTAAAGCTATGACAGATTAGTTGATCAGTTTCTATTGTATGTGTGCACGAAAACAGAACTAAAAGATTTAAGTAAATTTTTTTTTCATAGTTCATTAATTGAGATGCTTGTCTTCAAAGAATCCGTAATTGCAATTCTACTTAGAACTTTACAAGACGAAAACATTTTTTGGTCCACTCGATATTGAAACTCTGGATCCAACAACATAAAACACTTCCTGCATTTTTCTATCACGGGCTTTAGTGTACAACAGATCTAGCGTGTTCCTAGACTGTCATGTGACACTGGGAGGAATTGGATATTACTGGCTGCATGTTCCAGCAGTTCTTATCATTCCTCCATCACTCTTTGATTGAGCAGAAGGAGTTGCTAACCTTTGCTTGTCACATAACTGGAGTTATGATAGAGTAAACACCTGTTGATGAAAGTCTTGCACTGAAGTGAGTTATTCCCACTATATTCTCTGAAATAGTGGTAGTTGTTGTTTTGAAGAGCTTCCGCTTCTGAGCCGACCAATTCACTGTCTTGAAGTAATCTAGAATTTGCAGTGAGAAGTTCCCTTGCAGATGAGACTACACTGTTATGAACTAATCAATGCATGAAAACTGCATGTTTGATCTCTGATGGTTGGAAAACTGATAAACTCATCATTTTGTGCTCACATAGTGGTAGAAGAACAACAGGCTAATCTATTGAGGAAAGTAAGTCAGACCTCTGTGTCTGCATTTCATTTGCTGTTGGAGATCCTTTCAGGGCTGCAGTCACCAACAGACTGAGCCAGGATCACCAGTGTGCCCTTCCAGGGGCGGAGCTTCTGCCTGTGTATCTGTGGAACCCTTTGAGCTTTTTCCTCCTCCTTCTCCTGTCACTGCATCTTTCACTCAGAAAGAGAAAACAGGAGTTCAGGTGCTTTTTGGTTTAATAAAACCCTTTGTTTGGAAATGTTTAATTGAAATCACATTTCAGTTTCTCAAACTCCAAAATAATCTTTGTATTGAATCTCCAATACAGTTTAAACCGGATGACAGGATCTTATCCACTTCTCCTTACATTTGAATCAAGGCATTTCAACCAAAACCTGGGTCAGCCCAAAACACTTGTGTCTGAATTTACAAAAGACCAGACACTGACAGAACGAACCAAGCATATTGCATATGCCAAGAAACATCCGAGAGATGAGTTCTTACCATATCAGTACCACAAACCTCTGGTTCCGAACAACAGACACGGTGTAAAGAACGGGTCACAATCTTCCTCATGCCGTGTTCCACGGAAGAGACGATTAAAAGTGAGGCCAGACATACTGAAACCTGAAGCATGCAGTGATCAGGACACTGTCAGCCTCAGTGCAGATGAAATTGATCACCTTAAAACTATCTTGAAGGAATGGGAAAAGGAAGTGGAAAATGAAATGACAAATGTTTGCAGTGTGACTTCAGGTACACCAAAATCTGTCTTTCATGATGAGCTTTCTCTCTCAGCTGAACAAAGACCTGAAGCTTTGGATCAGAGCTCTGCAGCGTCTGAATTCAGTCTTGATCAGGTCACAAAGTTGATCAATTCAGATTTTCAGTCTTACCCACCAGATGAAATGACTGGGAAATCTCTTCAAACTAATGATTTCTTGGTTGTTCAGTTGGAAAAGCAACCACCAAACCAGGCTGATACGTTAAGACTGACTGAACCATCAGCACAGTTCCTTTGTGACCTCACAGAAAAAGGGTCTGCACAAAAGTTCTATGTTCCCATAACACTGGAAGATGTTTTGGTTGAAGACGCGCTGCTGGACACTGGTGCGGACATCACTCTCATGTCCACAGCTCTGTTTGATGACTTATGCTTTGCTGCAGACAAAGCTAACAAACACCTGAAGACACAACAGTGCAACATGAACATACACCCATATGCTCAAAGCACTGTTACTGTGTCAGAGGTGGCGTTGATAGAACTCTCTTTTGGTGCCGTGACACTCATTCACCCAGTCTATGTGTCACCCCTGAATGTGGTACCTTTTCTCATCGGCAAAGACCTGCTGAATCGCTTTGAACCTTTGATTGGCTTCAAAAGTTTGAGAATGTGGACTCAGGTCAAACAACCAAGGCCTTTTTCTTTTCCAGACTCTGTCAATGTGCATGGCTACTCACTTGATGCTGCAGAACAGAACGTCTGTGTGACAACAGAGCTAGCCACATGTCCATCGCTTGGAGAGTCTCAGAAGGCTGAAGTCACTGACACTAGGAACTCTTTGCCAGAAAAAGAAACACCTGTCCACTGTGACTCTATTGCAGGCATGTCAAACATAAGGCCCGCGGGCCGGACCCGGCCCATTGGATGATTTAATCCGGCCCGTCATAAATTTCTGAGTATGTCAAAAAAAGAAGCGAGTCACTAGCTCATTTCTATCAAAAGTTATGATTTTTTAAAATAAATACAAACCAAATGCTCCCTCCGGCCGCTAGAGGGCAGTAAATGTGTTAAAGAGCTCACGTCCAGCATGCGGCACTGACACGAGTTAGTACCAGGAAATAAACATTCGCAACGTGATGTGTCCAACTAGAAATAAACCGGCAAGCTTGCTTCACCATTCACCACTACTACTAAACAAGTTATCGGTCAACACACCCTTCCCAAAATGGCAAGATGAAACTGTCACTGTGGGAGACGCAGCTATCCAGCGGTGACACCACGCACTTCTCATGTCTCACAGCTGTGCGTCCGAAGGCACCGGATCGTCCAGATTTGGATAAATATAAAGACAACATAACAGATTTGCTGCGAGAGTTTGAGCGGAGGTTTCAGGTTTTCAGTGAACTTGAGAACAAATTCGGCTTTTTTCGCTCGCCATTTACAGTGAAGCCTTCTGATGTGCCAGCTGACATTCAGCTCGAGCTTATTGACTTGCAGTGCGATTCCGCTATGAAGGATAAATTTGGGTCCGTGGGATTGGATACGTTTTATCAGTATCTTGTGCCAGGTTACCCCAAATTAACAGCCGTGGCTGCAAAGGTTCTCTCCATGTTTGGGACTACTTATCTTTGTGAACAGGTGTTCTCTGTGATGAACAATAATAAAACAAAGCAGCGCTCAAGGTTAACAAATGAACACTTGAATGACATTGTTAAATGTGCTGCTACTCAGGATTTGACACCTGATATCGACGCACTTGTAAAGGCAAAAAGATGCCAAGTTTCAGGAGCCAGCAGCAGCAAGTAGACTGCAGGAGTGCAGTGAGAGAGAGAAAAAAGTGTGATGACATGACATTTGTTTGCACTCATAAATACAGATCATTAAAAATAAGATTAATCTGGTTTCATATTAAAGACAATTAATATTTTGCAGTATATTCTCAGCTTCAGTAGGCCCAGCCTAGTAGTTTGAGCTGATGTAGTCTAATCTTATTGCCCATGCACTGCTAAAACTTTTATTTTGTATTTTTATTTATTATTATATATTTTTATTTATTATTATTTCAAAGCAGTATGATAATTAAGGCAAAACATTTTTTTACATAGCTCCCACTTGAGTTTGTTTAGTGTGGTGAGTTGGTTCAGGTGTAAAACTGCATTCACTCAACTGTTAAAATAAACCAGTTGTTAACACATTCAATGCCAAACATGAAAATCATTTTTTTCTCCATTGTTTGTGAATAAATGTGTTGTGCTTAGAAAAGATCCCTTGTCATCCGTGATTATAATATGTAGTGTAGGCTACAAATTTAGGCTGAATGATAAAGCATAGTACTGAAAAACAAAGCTAAATAGTTGGAGTTGACATTCTTTTACTGATCCGGCCCACCTGAGAACAGAAAGTCTGGATCCGGCCCCAGAGCCAAACTGAGTTTGACATGCCTGCTCTATTGTGTGTGCATTCTCTTTATCCAAATTCAAAGAAGAGCAAAGTTCCCTGAAACCTGACGGTTCTGAACTTGAGGAGATAAATGAAGATAGATCCGAGGATCCACTCTTTCAGACTGCAAATTCTTTGATCATACTAAACGGTTCAGACTCTTCTAACCAGAGAAATCTAGATCGTGACACTGTCAGAAGATCCTCTTTGTTTCTGACTGATCCAAAAACAGATAACAAGGACTTGGGTTCTCCACAGAGATCAGCGGCTCCGCCTGATCCTTCTTGGGTTAACGGTCAGAATTCTTCCCACCCGCCCGCCCTTGAGGCTCCTGCTTCCATCTCCTCTTCTTCGACTGCTGACCACTGTGCTCCTGCAATCTTGTCTAGCGATAATTTTGCCTGTGCGTCGTCTTTTTGCTCTAATGCTTTGGACTTCAATGTCAAATGTTTTTCTCAGGTCCCTTTTGAGTCATGCTTTCGAGCCGTGCTCTTCACCTGTGTTTGCTCCGCCTCGAAACCAGAGGGGGGCGAGACAGAGACCTGACCTACGTTTGCTGCAAAGAAACGCACCCAAAATGAAATTGATCTGACCTATCTTTACCATGCTTAATGGAAGTAAGAGGATTCATTTGTGCTGAAAAGCACAGAGAAAAGTTTAGCAAGTTGCATTCAACAAAAGACTCCCCAGAAAACCCAGAGAGGGGGGAGAAGTTATTATGTTTACTAGCTACATGGGCTTTGAATCAGGGAAATATTAACTTTTCCTTCTCTTACTAACATTACTTACACTTTATGCAATCACACGTCACCTTTCAGGCTAAGCAAATGAGTTTCTCTGAAAACGTTTGCAATTTGAATCTTTCTGTCCCACTCACTGAAGGATCGATAGCAGACCCCTTTGGAATGTACGATTTATGATTTTACGACCCCCTTGGACCGAAGGAGTACCACAAACTCAGCTCAGAACAAGCTGAGATGAACCTTTGAATTTACAATTCTTTTATTCACAAATAAAGATTCTAAACATCTGTTCTTTTATTTGATGTGTTGAATGTGAATAACATGAAAATGACTGAACTTTATTCACAGATTTCAACAGGAAGCAGACAAAACTTCCACTATAATCTTTGTTGTTCATGAATGTGTGATTTGTATCTGAGTATGAGTTTAGACAACATTTAATTGTGTATTGATAAACTGCACGTTAAGAGTTAATGATATGGAATACAATTCATGTTTTCATTTAATCCTCTTTATTTGACAATTAAGAAACATTAGAATTACATGTAGTTGATCTTTTTCTATGAGAAATCTCTTCATAGTTGATTGTTTATTCATTAAGAGTTTGAATGTTGATTTTTAAACTTTGTTTAAGCTAAACTCATTCTGATCTAAACTTTATGCAAACTTGTTTTATCACAAAGTATTTCATGATTGTTTGATTTTCACATCACTTCACTTTCACCAGAAATACACTGATGATCGCACACATCTGTGAATGCTCAGAACATTTAAGAGAAATAACTTTTATTTTTCTTAAATAGTTTAAACAGTTTAGATAGAAACATGAAACTGTTAGATACACTGGAGACGTGTGCCTGCAGCCATTCGCTGAAATCAAGGCCTCCTCTGAGGTCAAAAGGTCATGCACACTCACTTCAGAGCAGTGCAGTTGGAGTTTGGGTTTTGAGCAGAGAACAGCTTTAGGAAGAGGAGGGAATCTTCTTCCAATCTTTTTTG
>NC_050515.1:28990346-28993241 GCF_002922805.2 Oryzias melastigma | reverse complement strand
GCAACAGCAGACTGCACCTTTGCACATCTGGAATGTTTATCATATATATATCATTACTGGACTATTCATCATTATTAATGCACCTTAATAACAACTTCACATGTACCCCACTATCCAGTTCTGTCAGTCTCCTTTGCACAATAATATTCTCTGTAAATTTGCACAACTGATTTGTAAATATCTTAGTCACTTACATATGCATAGTTTGTTTATTTCTTATATATACCTTGTTTTTAGTCATCCTGTAAATATCCTAAAAACGTTATATTTTTATCTTTATGGCATTCAGGGTGAGCTGCAAAGTAAGAAACTGTACATATGACAATAAACCCTTTGAATCTTGAATCTTGAATCTAGTAGAACCCGAACTAAATTCAACAATAAGTTTCTGGTGAAACGAAGATTCAGGCTCATCAATGACTTGCAATTTTGAAATCGGGCCATATTTGCCCAAAAAATCAAGTATTTCATCATCTGCTTCTGTTTTAGTGGGACTGTCAATGACCACAGCATTGGGGATCTTAATGCCATATTTCTCGAACACATCCATGTCTGTCATACAATATATACATACACTGAAAAGGTTTGAGAAATCCCTCCTCTTCTCTCTCCTGGCTAGCTCGCCACAAATTTATGTAGCAAGTATTGCCCAAACTCTGAACTTAATGAAAAACATAAAATTATAATTCTCAGATTGTCAGAATCTCAGAGGACTCAAGTTCGGCTCAAGGAGGGAGAAGGTAGAGACTCGGGGGATTTTGCTTTTGTAGCGTACAAGGGGGGTGAATATTAAGTATTCAATCCCAAAGTTGGTTGAAAAATGTAAATTTTATTAAACTGAAATTTAATAAAATTAACCTCGGGGCACCACCTTTGTAATGAAGGAAAATATTACTCATCAATGATTAGCCGCTACTTCTAATCAATAAAGTAATCAATTAATCAGTCTCTCAACTTTAGCGTAAGTGTCTTTACCTTTGAAGGGACTTTACCACAAAGAAGAAAATGATGATCTCTGAACAACGACGTCCTTTTGAATATGTATTGAATAACATGAGGTTAAACAAGCAGAAATAATGAACGTAAAAGCATGGAAAGCAATGAACATATGTGGTACATAGAATATAGTTTTAACTAATAACTAGAAATAGGTAAATGAGAAGAAAAGACATGAAATATTGAGGTGAAAAATGCTAAGTGTGTGGATGCATTAAGTGTGTGTTGTGCAGAAAAATAGGTGTTGTTACTGATCTGAGAATAAGCTATTCTTGAAAGGAGGAATTCAAACGGGGCAAAGATGTTACTCTTGGAAAAATAGTTAATCTTTGTTCTAACCACCAGCAGTTGACTGTATGAGCGAAGTTCGACTTCTCACCAGCGGTCCGGAGATCTGGGTCTGCTCTGCCAGGAAGGGTGGTTGATCCCGTTCCTAGCTGGATGCTTCAGGACAGCCGTGGAGATCTGCAGCCAGGTGTAGAAGGAAAGGGAACCTGCGGTTCTGCTGGCTCTGCTCTGTTCAGTCACTTAGCTTCTGGGGTGGTCGAACGATTTCTCTATTCCGTTTTGTGACCAAAAAGTATAAGTCGCAAAGCTGGCCGGACAATGAAACTTATCGAATGGTCTAGCATTAAAAATCAGTTTCAAAATAAAAGCATTAAAAATTGTAAAAATGTTGGAATCAGCCTATGAAATAAACGGGAGACAAAAAGGTTGAAAAGGAAGAATGCGCGCGAAAAAACGTGGTCTTAAGACTGGAAGAACTTAGATGTTTCTGTTCTGTTCCTGTTCTGGCTTCTAGCTTAGCAGTTAGCTTAGAGGCGTGTTGTTGAGCCTGCCTGAGAAGCCTTCAAAAGGAAGGAAAAAGGGAAGAAGAGGGAAAAAAGAGACCCTCTGTCTCGTGTGCCAGGGTTTTGAATTTGGGAGGCAGGGCCAGAATCGCCCAATCCGTGGGGATTTGAGGCGTTTTACGATTGGAGGTAATTTGCATGTCCCAATGAGCTCTGTCTATGCAAATATCAGGGGCGTCCCTTTATTCTGGTCTGTGGATGTTTATTCTTAATGCTGAATTAACAACAAAAGAGGTTTTGTCATGGGCCGCTTGGTGAGGATTGAGCCACAGGACAAAAAATCTTCAAAAAAGGATGTTTTATTTCACCCAACACAAAAAGACATGGGCCTGCATTAAAATGGGGTCAACTTAACAAAATGTAACTTAGAGAATCGGGAACAAAAGCTCAAACTAACTGAACCAAAACTGACCCCCTGACAGGAAACATGAGGGAGGTTTTATACTGGCTGATCAGACCAATGACACAATAGGGAGGGAATCACAAATACAAACATTCAAAACCTAAATACTAACTGAAGAAATAAATTACTAGTAATTTAGAGTTTTAAACAAACAAAACTAAACTTATACTTCATAACAAGTTCAACATGTTTTAACAAAAGAAAACAATAGTCCAACTAATAAATAAACTTTGTTTCCCCTCCATCCTCAAATGGGAGTGTCCAGGAAGTGGTCCAGCTCTGCTTGTGCCACATCATCTGGAACTGTGCAGCTCCTAGCTCTGTCACATCAGGAACTTTTTCAGCTCCTCCCCCTTCCACAGCATCAGACCTCAGAAACCTCAAAAGAATAGAATTACTCAAACAAGATTAACTAAATGTGTGCACAGGTCATTAAGTTAATTTTGTTATGTGATGTGCAAAGTAAAATGGTTTTATGTGCCAGTATTGTACAAAGAAAAATATATATAACAAATGAACTTAACTTAAATGTGAGGCAGTGGGTTCTGCCCTCACAGGTTTCAATCAAACAAAGTTATCAAAAAGTTTGTAAAACCCTATATGTATGTGTGGATCCTGTATGTGGCACATAAAATGCTTCCCAAA
>NC_050515.1:28990115-28990334 GCF_002922805.2 Oryzias melastigma | reverse complement strand
AACATCTATGTAAACAATTAAAGGCATAAACACGGTGGTGGTAGTGCAATGGTCTGGCTCTACTTTGCTGTGTCAGGACCAATAAGACTTCAGAATGGTAAATGTTTTCTTTAAAAAAATGTTGAAAGAAATGACAAACTTTAAATAAACTAAGAGAAAAAAAATAACAGGTTTATATAGTGAATCAGTCAAAGTGCAGACTTTAGTGTGATGCTTTTG
>NC_050515.1:28987819-28990004 GCF_002922805.2 Oryzias melastigma | reverse complement strand
TCGAAGGTAGGGGTTTCAGACAACTTTATGGCTCCTTGTTGGAAGAGGCACTCTGTTATCTTGAGAAAAAAAAGGCACTCCACATAAAAGTTGGGTGACAAAATGGTCAGCACAGGTTATCACAGTTGTTTCCAAGGGTGGAATGCTACACTTTTGATTTAGTAGTATTTATATAGACAACACATCAAACATAGACAGACAAAATGGCCATACAAAACCCCAACATTTACAATGACATCAAATATAAATATAAATATAAAGTCCATTAAGGATTTGTTGGTCTGGAGTACACAGACCAAACGTGGTCTCTCAATTATGCAGGTTTGAGAGAAGTAATACGTGTTCTACTGATCCCTTCCTGCTTGCCGTTTATGAAGCCAGCTGATTGGATGGGTATAGTCACGTGACCCGAGGCGCGCAAAGCATCTAGGGACAAAGGTAATTGGTAGAGTAAGAGGATTCAACAAAACTGTTTTGAGCCCGTGTTACACACTGATGGGGTTAAGGAGAGGACTAGTTCTCAAGAGCAAGGACCGGAACTCGCACCACCGAGACCTGGACACCCCCAGGATCCGATGTAGTTTGATCCCCTTCTAGATTTTAAATCTCTGGGATCCCACTCCCGGCGTGGGGAGGAGACTGCCGGGCCCAGGAGACCGGCACCCAAGAGACTAGACCACCAGGCCGAGGTCCCCCCCCCCGCCAGGGATGGGGTAGGGGACAGAAGGTCAAAGGTCCCACCTTCCTTGTGTGATGCGTGCGTGTTTGCTTGTTAGAGTATATTTGTGGTGTTAGAGGTGTGTGTACTAAATGGGTGCAGTTAAAATTGGTGAGAAGGCCTTAACAGGGCACCTCCTGATTTCCTGACTCATCAGTAATAGATGTTATTGTGGATTTTTCTTTATTAATTTTAACCTGATTAGCTAAAAAATTGCCAGATTTATTAGAGTTTTCAAATCTTTCTAGTCTAAGTCTTTGTATTTGGAATTGTATTTGTTAATTATGTCTTTTAACTGAAGCTTTAGTTTTTTTAAATCTCCCAGAATCTGTTCTTGTGCAGAAGCAGCATAAGGGAATAAGGGTACAGAGTTAGTTGACATGATGCAGAGGAGAAAGGTAGACATACCGTGTGTCCAGGAGACCAGGTGTCTTTGGTTTGGAGTGGCTAGTTTTTGTTTTTTGGAATGCCTGGCATTCGTGGGAGCTGCTAGGGCTCATTTTCTGTGGCCAGCATACGGTGCATTTTTGTGGGTAGCATTCATGGGAGTGGCTACCATTTTGTGTGACTAGCACTCCATATTTTGTGTGCCATTCATTCAGATTCTTGTTACACACCCTCTTGGGGTAAACTTATTTGGGGGAAGAAGCTTTATTTTAAGTAGGGGTGTGTTACGGCTGTGGCCGTATTTGCTTTTTTCTTTCTTTTTGGTGCGGTGTATTTTTGTCAGAGTGGGACTCCTGTGTGTTTGTGGATCTTTGTCTGTGTGTTTTTCTGTGTCTTTATTTCTTTCAGATGTGGTGCTGGAGGTGTGGCTCCCCATTGGTCCAAGCCGAAGGGGGTGGGGGTGGGGGGGTGGCATTCAAAAGCCCCATTTGACCTCCAAGCCACGACAAGGGAGCTGGGCTGCAACCTGTCTCCACTGCCGCTCAGTGATCTTCTCCACCTGTTTTGATTTGTGCACTTTGTAGTTTCTTTGGCATTTTGGTTTAGGTCCCACTCTGTGTTTAGTGTTAATTTAGGTGAAGCTGTAGGGGTGAACTGCCATTTTCTTTAGTAAATGTTTTCTCCTGTTTATGTTAGTCCAGGGAGGTTAGTGATTGTCATTATTTTACTGTTTCTTTTGCAGGTAAGCTCCCTGGGTTGAGTTAGTTGGGGTTTTGTTTGTTAGTTTGGCCTTGGTTCACCCTGAAGCCTTTTGCTTCACATTTAGTTATTGTTTTGGTGTTTTTGTCTTGTAAATAAATATTGTTAAGCTTTTTATGGAGACATTTTTGTGTTTTTTTGTTACACATTTCTTATTTAATTTACCTTTATGTTAGGCCCTGGACCCCTAGACCAAATGGGGCGTAACATAAATTGGGTGACTGCAAAGTGACTTGTTGCATGACTTTTAAGAAACAGTTGAAACAGGCTCTGGGTGGTCAGGAGGTACTCCCAGATGACTGGAAAACTACAGCTAATGTG
>NC_050515.1:28984808-28987419 GCF_002922805.2 Oryzias melastigma | reverse complement strand
GAGAAGTGTGATGGTGCCCATTTTTAAGAATAAGGGAGATGTGCAGAGGATGAGGTTTGCCCCGAGTACCTAAAGTCTCTGGATGTTGTGGGAGTGTCTTGGCTGACACGTCTCTGCGGCATTACGTGGCAGACAGGAACCGTATCACTTAGGGCTGTAACGAGTATCCGGGTGCTCAGGTATTCGCGATCTGCTCCCAAAATTTCGAGTACGGAAATTCGCGACGTCCAAGATCGCTGATTCGCGATCTTTATAAATGTGGTAAATTGTAGCAAAAGATGATCAAAATATCAATTGGGGATAATGTATTTTTGCTCTGAAATGCAGATAAATGTAGGATTTTAAGTTTACAAACTAAATTTAAGCCGAAAGAGCCGCCGTACTTCCACCGGAATGTAACACATCTTCGTGACGGTGAAGCTTCCGGTTTTCAAAGTAAAACTAGCGAGAGCTTTTCTCCGTTCAAAAACTGAGACTGAAGTTCCGCTCACAGACATAACTTCTGAAAAATGAATTAGCTTTAACATCGGAGCTTGAGTTCCAGTGTTTACATTACTTTGGTTATGATAAGTCTTCAACATTTGACGTAATTAACGAAACTCTAGATTATTCTGAAGAAACAGTCTCGCGCTGCTGAAAGGCGGATGTAATCAACGTGAATCAGCTGATTCTGCTGCGAAAAAAGACTTTTCATAGGAGCTCTGCAGCAATATGTGATGCTTAGAATGTAAAATATTGAAGAACTTTGAGGATAAAAAACTGTGTAGAACATTTTCAGGTTTTGTTGTTAAATGACCCAAAACAAAAGTGATTTTTATCCTTTTTATGTTGTTGTACTGCTGAACCAGAAGATTGAAAAACAAAAAACAAAAAAACTTTAAAATGACAAAAAAAATTGTATTTTTATCTGAATCTTTGTGTTTTTTTAATCAGTTTAGGTGATTGTGATCTCCTGTTCTAAATAAAGGTATAAATGATGATTAAATACAAATAATTTCAATTTTTATCCATATAGTAAATAGACATACACATAGCAATAAACATTATAATAAAAAGTAAGAATCGCTGTTCAACTCGTGAATCGTTGCTCTTGATTCGTGAATCGAATCGGATTGCCACCTAAGTGATGATCCACAGCCCTAGTATCACTGGACTGGCTGACTGGGGTGGTGGTTCCCCTTTTCAAGAAGGGGGACCGGAGGGTGTGTTCCAACTACCGGGGAATCACACTCCTCAGCCTTCCTGGAAAAGTCTATACCAGGGTACTGGAGGGGAGAGTCCGTCCGATAGTCGAACCTCAGATCCAAGAACAACAGTGCGGTTTCCATCCTGGTCGTGGAACAGTGGACCAGCTCTACACCCTCTTCAGGGTGCTGGAGGGTTCGTGGGAGTTCGCTCATCCAGTCCATATGTGTTTTGTGGATTTGGAGAAGGCGTTCGACCGCATTCCCCCTAGTGTCCTGTGGAGGGTGCTCTGGGAGTATGGGGTCCGGGGAGCCTTACTCAGGGCTGTCCGGTCTCTGTATGACCGGAGCAGGAGCTTGGTTTGGATGGCCGGCAGTAAGTCAGACCTGTTCCGGGTCCATGTTGGACTCCGGCAGGGCTGCCCTTTATCACTGGTTCTGTTCATAGTCTTTATGGACAGAATTTCTAGGCGCAGCCAGGGGCCGGAGGGGATCTGGTTTGGGGACCACAGGATTTCATCTCTGCTCTTTGCAGATGATGTTGTTCTGTTGGCTCCCTCAAGCAAGGACCTCCAGCATGCATTGGAGCGGTTTGGAGCCGAGTGGGAAGCGGCTGGGATGAGGGTCAACAAGACTAAGTCTGAGGCCATGGTTCTCGACCGGAGAAAGGTGGTTTGCCCTCTCTCAGTGAGTGGAGTGCTCCTGCCTCAGGTGGAGGAGTTTAAATATCTCGGGGTCTTGTTCACGAGTGAGGAAAGATCAGTGGGTGAGATCGACAGGCGGATTGGAGCGGCGTCCGCCATTTTGCGGTCGCTGTACCGGTCCGTTGTGGTGAAAAGAGAGCTGAGCCAGAAAGCAAAGCTCTCAATTTACCGGTCGATCTTCGTTCCAGTACTCACCTATGGTCATGAGCTCTGGACCGAAAGAACGAGATCCGAAAGAACGAGATCCCGACTACAAGCGGCTGAAATGAGTTTCCTCCGTAGGGTGGCTGGGTGCTCCCTTAGAGATAGGGTGAGGAGCTCAGTCACCCGGAGAGAGCTCGGAGTAGAGCCGCTTCTCCTCCGCATCGAGAGGAGACAGTTGAGGTGGCTCGGGCATCTGGTCCGGACGCCTCCTGGACGCCTCCCTGGTGAGGTGTTCCGGGCATGTCCCACTGGGCGGAGGCCCCGGGGAAGACCCAGGACACGCTGGAGAGACTATGTTTCTCGGCTGGCCTGGGAACGCCTCGGGGTCCCCCCAGAGGAGCTGGAGGAAGTGGCCGGGGAGAGGGAAGTCTGGGCATCTTTGCTTAGATTAGAAGATGGATGGATGGATGGGCGCTCTTAACAAAAATTCCACATCCTAAATGTCTTAAAAAGCAATTTTTCCTGTAGATCTGAAGCCTTATTTTCCCAAAATTTCCTCTGTTTGGGCATGGCTTTTGG
>NC_050515.1:28974572-28984757 GCF_002922805.2 Oryzias melastigma | reverse complement strand
ACACACACTTTGAAAAGCCTATAAAAAAAAAATAGTTAATTTAGGTTTCATTGCAGCAGCAGCAGCACTAGCTGGAGCTCATAACTGATTTCATGCTAGCACATGCTGATTGTTGAATTCACTTGAACTAGAAATCTAATGAAATGCCAGAATATACAAAGGGTCCAATCGCCCGTCAGTTTCTAAATGCTTGCAGACACTGGTGACGGTTTTAGTTGCAGACGAAGGGTTACGTTCAGGAGAACGGTTCCAGTGTGTGGTTAAACCACCCAATGCTCACCGCGGGCTGCTGTAAGGAGCGGAGGATCCAACCTGCGGAGGAGTACCGCTGGTGCCGCAGCTCAGTGTTCCTCCGCAGGTTGGATCAAACGTGCACAGCATATTTGTGACAGCTGATGGTATTTTACTTTTAGTTTCTTTTTAAATAAGTGAGGCCAACTTTAAAAAATCCTGTCTTGGACGCAATTAAAATACGAGCTGGCAATGCGATCACCCACAGCTCCGTCCAGTTGAAAATCGTCGTGGTAACAGACTTGAGTCGGCAAATATTCTCATTCGATGGCGTCTGGCACGTCTGGCACGTTGGAGAGGCTCGTCACGGATAAATCTGGGTTTACATTGTTCAAGGCAGATGGCAGGAAGCGTGTGTGGCGTCGTGTGGGTGAGTGCTTTGCTGATGTCAATGTTGTGGATGGAGTGGCCCATGGTGGTGGTGGGGTTATGGTTTGGGCAGGCATCTGTCATGGACGAAGAACACAGGTGCATTTTATTGATGGCATTTTGAATGCACAGAAATACCGTGATGAGATCCTGAGGCCCATTGTTGTGCCATACATCCATGAACATCACCTCATGTTTCAGCAAGATAGTGCACGGCCCCATGTTGTAAGGATCTGGACACAATTCTTGGAAGCTGAAAATGTCCCAGTTCTTGCATGGCCAACATACTCACCAGACATGTCACCCATTGAGCATGTTTGGGATGTGCTTGACCGGCGTATATGACAGCGTGTACCAGTTCCCACTAATATCCAGCAACTTCGCACAGCCATTGAAGAGGAGGACCAACATCCCACAGGCTACAATTGACAATCTGATCAACTCTATGTGAAGAAGATGTGTTCCACTGCATGAGGCAAATGGTGGTGACACCAGATACTGACTGGTTCTGGGTCCACAGACCCCCAGTAAAGCAAATAAACTGCACATTTCAGGGTGACCTTTTATTCTGGGCAGTCTAAGGCACACCTGTGCACTAATCATGATGTCAGATCAGCATCTTGATGTGGCACACCTGTGAGGTGGGATGGATTATCTCAGCAAAGCAAAAGTGCTCACTATCACATCAGCAAAATGGCTGACCATCCACCAGCACGGGACGTGGGAGCTCCCCTATGTGCAGTGTGTGCACATAAAAGACAATCTGGACTCTCTGGACTACAAAACAGTTCAAATCTGCAAGTTGAGATCCAAACTTAAAGAGAAGAATCAGCTGATTGAAAATATGATGACGGTGGCACTTTCCCAGTCCAAAATCTTATCATACCAACACCAGTCTGCTCTTGGACACCTTCCAAGTATGTCACTCTCTGCAACAGTACCCTGGTTTGGCGTAACTAACACTGCCGATGCAGACAGTAATGTCGTGCAGATACGTGTCCCTGCAAGTAGTTTGGAACTGTCTGTTGTTGCCCGAGAAGTCGAAAATCCAAGCCATTTGGAGGGTGTCAAAACCCAGCAAAATATTTGTCCCAGTGCCGAAGGTGAACACAGGGCCCCGGTTCACTCCTCCACACTGAAGCCGTCATGGGCAGAGGTGACACGCTAACCCACTAACACTCTCAAACCGCTACGCTCCTGTCAGACAGGACTGACCACTCTGCTTCTGAATCAGCGATGCCCCCCTGCTCACCAGAGATGTTTCCAAGGCCGGACCAGAGCAACTCCCCCGCCGGCTCTGCTGCGGACGCCGCCCTGGCAGCAACCTCCTCCCACGCCTCTGCGGCCCCTGATCGGTACACGGACCGTGAGAAAAAGGAAAATTCCGTTCGGTGTCCGGCCTCACGAAAGCGGGGCACATTTTCACCTGCCAACACGGTGCCAGCGCCGCAGTCCCAAGCTTCCACGTCATCTCTACAGCTGAGTACCAAGGCGAGACGCCGCCGCTGGTACGCGAGGCTGTCATCCGGCGCTCGAGCGAACCTCTTCAGCAGTCTCCCCACCCAGAGTCACCGATCTCTGCAGAGCCGGGCATCACATCTGACCAACTCTCTGCCGGTCATCAACAGGTAGAACCGCCGCTCCCGTCTCTTCCGCCTCTTTTCCCGCACACAACTGATTATTGGAGAAACGGGAAATATCCGCTTTGCTAACGCGACTACCTGCTGCTATCCGGGTGCGACCGTATCAGTTGTTCTCGATAACCTCCTCCTTCTGCTACCTAACCTGCCACCAACAATCCAAAGAATCATCGTTCACGTAGGAGTGAATGAAGCACGAAGACGGGAATCTGAACTCACTAAAAAACACTCCCTCCTTCTTTTTGACATTTTGAAAAGCACTGGCAAATCTATTTATATTTCTGGTGCTCTCACATCCATAAATCATGGAGCTGAACATATTTTCCGCATACTTGCCATGCACTCTTGGCTGCATAACATGTGTGGAAAATATGATTTTACTTTTATCGATAATTTTAACTTGTTTTGGAATCCTTCACAACTTTTTAGAATTGATGGCTTACACCCAAACATTTAACGGGCTCATGTTTTAGCAGCCAACATACAATATATTTTTCAAAACAGTTCAAATTTATGACTAATAACCAATCATAACCAGTTGATTAAGAAACCCCCATTTACCCATTCAAATCATAACACTTTATCCTTTAAGAACTCCAGATGTATGGGGGCTGTGCGCTGCCTCAGAAAAGTTCCTCTCTGTGAGTCACAATGGGCACCTGCTACTCTGTCAATCCAGTCACACGTACAGCCACTCTTGTGCCATTATGGTCGTACTTTTTCAGCTCAACGTCCAAGAATCCCTGTACCCCGTAAGCGCACCTTAAAAGTTATCCCTTGTCTCGTAGCCCATGTGGATGACGTCTCCACTCCCCAACGGCATTTAGTTCACCAGCAAGCACCTGCTGCAGGATGCTCTAATCCAACTCATATTGCACTGTTGAATGCATGCTCCATAACAAACAAGGCCCTTTTTCTTAATGATTTGTTTTTAGAAAAACACTTAGATTTTATGTTCCTAACAGAGAGATGCCAGCGAGAACAGGGATACACTTATTTAAACAAATTGCGTCCCCCTAACTGTTCTGTGTCTGGGACCCCCTGTGTTGCTCGTCGTGGGGGTGGCCTTGCCCTCATCCACTGGGACTGTTTCTCATGTCGATCTGTAAACCAAGATCACTTTAACTCATTTGAGCTCCAAATGACTAAGGTTGGAATTACCAATGCCTTTTATTGTGTTTTAATTTATAGACCTTCTGCTCCTGCACAGTTTTTTTAGAAGAATTTGCTGAATTTTTAAATTCTGTTATCAAATTTGAGACTTTTAATTCTTGGGGATTTTAACATGAATACAAATGACACGTCCTGTAGTGTAGCAACTGAATTGCTGTCACTCACTGACTCATTGAATTTAAATCAACATGTATCTGATCCCACTCATGAGAAAGGTCATACATTGGACCTCGTCTTCTCTTTTGGCCTTACTGTTGCCCAGGTTAGTGTTGTGAATGTTCATGTCTCGGACCACAGCTGTATCTGTTTTAAATTATTCTGCGACCTTCCTTGTAATCCACATAAAGTTAGATCCCAAAGACGAATTATAAATCAAACTGGAGTTGAGGCATTTTCTGAAATGTTTGAGCCCAGTTGCTGTGACGGCATGAGGGATGTTGATTCTTTTTCTTGGTCTTTTAATAATCATTGCCTGTCTGTCTTGAATGAGGTTGCCCTTCTTAAATCTAAAACTTCTAATCATAAAAATTACTGCCCCTTGATGAATCAAAATATCATGGAATGCAGGAGAATGTGTCGCAAGGCTGAACGTCTGTGGAAGTCCACTAAGTTAGAAGTGCACAGACTCCACTTAAGAGAGCTGACCTTATCACTCAATGAAACAATTAAGCAGGCGAGATGAGACTATTTTTCCAATCTGGTGAACACAAACAAGAAAAATCCAAAAATCTTGTTGAAACCATCCATACCATTGTATCACCTTCAGTTCTCCCAGTGCCTGTTTATACAAAAAGTGACTGCAACACATTTTTAAACTTCTTTGTGGAAAAAATTAATAACATCAGGGCTAGTATAACACTACCTTCAGGTACTGCACTTAATGCTCCTTCTTCCTCTTTTTTATGGACTTATTTTTTACCTGTGACTCTAGAAGATGTTAAAGTTCTTCTAAAAACAGTAAAACCCTCTTCCTCCCCTCTTGATATTGTACCAACCTCACTGTTTTTGAAGTTATTTTGATGTACCGTATTGTCCGGACTATAAGTCGCGTTTTTTTTCATAGATTGAATGTCCCTGCGACTTATACTCCAGTGCGACTTATATACGAATTTTTAATGATGAGATATGGACCGTAAGTCTAGAGTGCCCTCTTATGGTGATCTATGCAATTACTTTATTTACTTTAGTTATTCAGACGTGACACAGAGGACGAAGAATTTAAGGGATTTAGTGATATGGAGTGAGATTGCGTGCAATTAATTACAGTAAAGATACAAAGTTGATGAGTTCTTGAGGCTATAGTTAAATAAAACTGTTATGTTATATAAATGCTACACCTTTTCGTTTTTTTCATGATGCTAATATGTGAATATGTGTTGACACATATTCAGCCTGTTTTCTATTCACTTATGAATGTTATAACTTACCTTCCAGGATGATGTAATATCGTTTTTTTCAACCAGTTTGTAAAATAAATTACTTGAAAAAAATGCGACTTATACTCCAGTGCGACTTATGTATGGTTTTTTCTTCTTCATTATGCATTTTTTGGCCCCTGCGACTTATACTCCGGTGCGACTTATAGTCCGAAAAATACGGTACTTGGTCCACAGGTTGTCAATAAATATTTCATTGTCAACTGGTGCAGTGCCCAATTCTCTTAAACAGGCAGCATTAAGTCCAGTATTAAAGAAGACAAATTTGGATCCACTGGAGCCAAGCAGTTATCGGCCAATATCAAAACTGACGTTTTTAGCTAAAATTATGGAGAAAGTGGTTCTAAGTCAGTTGACAGTCTTTGTGAATAAATGTGGTATTTTAGATCAATTTCAATCTGGGTTTCGTAAACTACACTCTACCGAGACTGCTCTTTTAAAAGTCTCCAATGACATTCTGATGTCTGCAGACTCGGGTCAATACACAGTATTGGTTTTGTTAGATCTATCCTCAGCCTTTGACACAGTTGACCATAAGACGTTATTCTGTCGACTACAAAATGAATTAGGAATATCTGGAACTGTACTTTCATGGTTCACCTCTTACCTTTCCAACAGAACGATTGTCATGTGTGCTAATAACTTATTTTCTGAAGTTGCCCACCTGTTGCATGGTGTCCCTCAGGGCTCAGTTCTAGGTCCAATCCTATTTCTTCTGTATATAAACCCTCTTGGAAAAATTATTAGTAGTTTTAAAAATGTGTCTTACCATTTATACGCTGATGACCTCCAACTGTACTGCTCTTTCAGTGAGTCTGAGTTTCATGAGTTAACTGATTTATTACTTTGCCTCTCATGCATCAAAGACTGGCTAAGTCTAAATTACCTTCAACTAAATGAAAAGAAAACAGAAACCCTGATTATTGCCCCTGAGCGTCAAGCCACCACCATTAAACATCACTTAGGCTCCCTCGGCTCCTCCTGCAAATTTACCCTCAGAAACCTCGGAGTAATGTTTGACCAATCCATGTTCTTCAATAATCATTCTAAAAATCTGGTCAAAAACTGTTTTTATCACTTGAGGAATATCTCTAAGTTGAGAAAAATGGTAATTTAGGCTGACTTGGAGACTGTGGTCCATGCTTTTATTTCATCTAGTTTAGACTATTGTAATTCTCTTTTTACTTGTTTTAATCAGTCCACAGTACATCGCCTTCAGCTGGTGCAAAATGCAGCTGCTAGGCTTTTAACTGGATGCAGCAGAAGGGCTCATATTTCACCTGTTTTATCTTTTTTTACACCGTCTTCCCATTAGTTTTAGAATTGATTTTAAAATTTTAATTTTGATTTTTAGAGCTCTTAATGGGCAGGCCCCTGATTATATTTCCCAGCTAATTGTTCCATATGTTGCTAGCCGCTCCCCTTGGTCCTCAGCTTTGAACCTTCTTAGAGTCCCGAAGACTTGTTACAAAACTTGAGGTGACCTTGCTTTCCAAGCAGTAGCCCCAAGACTGTGGAACGCCCTGCCCTTATCCCTCCACCTGACTAATAATGTTGATGCTTTTAAGAAAGAGCTAAAGACTTTGCTTTTTAAAAGAGTTTTCAGTTAATTGTGCTGTACTGTTTTATTTACTGTTTTAATCTGTTTTTATTTTTTGTCATTGTTTTATTCTGTAAAGCACTTTGTGATTTTATCTGTGAAAGGTGCTCTATAAATAAAATGTACTTACTTACTATAGCACATTTAGACAGATTGTGAACAATGTTTGAAAGAAATTGTAATATCAGCAGAATTGTAATAATTGTAATAATTGTAATATCTGCAATGAATTTTAGATATTTAAGTTCATCTCATAAAAACTGGGAGCAAAAACAAAAGTGTTACGTTTATATTTTTGTAGAGAGTATTATCTTTACACCTGCATCCGGGTTAGCAAGCTACTGTGACATATGAAAGTTCAAGAATTCAAACAGAGTTTTTCTCAGGCACTTTGAGTGACAGCAACTTAAAAGGAGAAATAATGCAAACACGAAAGGATTTCTTATTATATTTTTTTCCTTTTTCAGAAGAAAAAGGCCACACAGACATGTTAAAAACTCAAAAAAACATGATTTTCATTGGAGGGGGACTTTAAATAACTTTCAATATTTTATTCTCCATAAAAATATATTTCTTCCAAATTATACAAGTTAGAAATAAGCGCAAGATACCATCATTAATAACAATAAAATAAAATGATCTGGACGGCCGGATATAAGTACTCAGAGGCCCGGATCCGGCCCCCGGGGCCTTGACTTTGACACATGTTTTAGACACAGTCAACTTTATCATATTAATGAAAATGGTGTTTCTTGTCATTCAGTATCAGTAAAATCAAAGGGAAATTTTATCCCTTTGATTTATATTTATTTAATTAAATTTCAGACTAAAGATGAAAGGCACTTGTGTAAATAACAATATTCCCAACTTATTGTGAGTAAAGGACTTGAAGTTGAAGCAATTGGTTCATACAGGCCAGTCTAAAACTATGCTCAAAAAGTTGGAAGTAAGAAACGCTTTAACGGTTTGTGAATGTTTTAAATAGTTTTATGAGTTTTATTGCTGATTGTACTTCGGTGTTTATGTGTATGTGACCCCCAGGGCTCCTATGAAAAAGAGATGTTTAATCTCAACAGGACTTCCCTGGTTAAATAAACGTAAATAAAATAAAACTAGCGAATGATGACATTGGGGTTTTAACCCAAATTCTAACATACATTCTAACGGTGCATTTAACTGTAGTTGAACAGTGAATTTGAGTTGGTGTGTTACCATGACAGCTGTACAAAAATGCACAGCAGCTCAACATCAGACTGCAAATGGAGATCAGCTTGTAAGGGCTAAATCTGGCACATTTACATAAAGGACTCCAATTTTTGATTAATGAGCAGTCTGCTCTTCAGCGCTCACAGCAGACTGAGACAAACTGGTCAAATTATGTGAAGTGAAGCTCTCCAACTCATGACAGAGTGTAGTGCAGTACACTGCAATTATGCCAGTTTGGTGGTGAAAAGGACATTTTTCACATTTGGAAAAAAAGGCAGCTGGTATGAAGGAGGTATTTGACTGTGCATGAAACTGAAGCTGCTCCACATGAACGCTCAGACTCTGACTTGATGAAATGTCACCTTTTGGTTTTGATTGACACCGATGAACCTCAGGAGTCCGCTGATTAGTGCATCTGCTTTATTTTGTTGTGGCGCCTGAACTTATTTGACCTCAGATAAAATTCAGTGGAAAACTCCTTATTTGAAGCTGTGAAGTGAAACTGGAGTTACCACACAAAAGAGGAGGTTTCGAACTCGACACAAGGTCTATGGAACAAATCACATGACAACATGACTTGTAAAAGTCACCCAGAGTCCAGGTGAGGGTCAGGGCAGGCAGCAATCAAACAGATGAAGCAGGGTCAGAAACAGAAGATCGGGTCCAGATAGAAACTCTCTGTAATGCTGGCAGGATGGCACAAACAATACTTCACACGGAATGAGGTTGTGTGTACTGCTAAGTATCATGTGACTGATGGTCAATGATTGTCATTTGGAAAGTGTGTGCTGGGGTTGCTGGGAGATGTAGTGTCTTCAGTACTCTGGAGACAGCTCAAGCTGGTGACCAGAGGAGACAGAACTCTGACTCCTGACAGTAATGACATGTGGATGCAATAGAAGACAAGTTCTCGTTGTAAAAATGTTATAAAACAACTCACTGAACCTGTTATCTAAATCCACCCTTGTGCTGAATAGCACCTATCCCCTGTGGTTTCTCCTTTCCTACTTGTATGTCAACAACGTTCAGGCAGGTCAGTTCAGAAAAGAAAAGCGTGTTTTTCCTTCATTTACATTTAAAATCAAGACCATAAAAAAACAGGTGTTCCATGGCCCAGCGAGGCCAGCCACTCAAGTGCAGCATTGGTCAAACTGCCTACAGATGATCAACATAATGCAGGTCTGCAGATTGATGTTCTGTCCATGGATGGAGAAAGGGTGCTCCGTGGTGCAGTGGAGGTCATGTTGTCGAGGATTAGCTGGGCATGGACGAACCTTCCTGAAGTAGTATATCTATGCACGGTGTTCAGATGCTGAGAGGAACTCCAAAAACAGTTACTCTATAAATGTTTGCACTGTCATATTTTAAATACAAAAAGTGCCACCAATAACAGCATCAGATTTTCCATCACAGAAGCTTTCAGAGGCGCAATAGAGGCACTGAGAGCTCCACCACCATTCACTTCCACCTGGTTAAAATTGCACATTTTGTCCTTCTTTTCAATTGCTACTCAATTAGATAGTCTAATCAGTCCAAAGAGCAGGACTGTGCCCTGTTTTCCATAACACATTAAGGCTGCTCTGCTTTTCTCTTTGAAAACTGAGGAGAACACCTGTCAGGTGTGGAGGAAAATGCTTGAAAGACAACCCAAAGTGAGAACCGGTGGAGGAAATATCTACAAGAGAAAGATCTTTTCTATGGTAAGCTTTTGTTGCCATGGAGATGGAGGAAAATGTCAGAAGCGATGAAGTAAAACACTATGACCACCAACAAAATATGTTCCTTTTTTTTCTTTTTGCAAGAACAGAGAATCAGTCTTGTCAGCAGCAACCTCGCCCGGTCTGAATCTCTGTCCTGGTGAGCCAATCTGTACGAGCCAAGTGTCAACCAAAAGGAGGAAGAGACTGCTTCTGCACTTTGATGGGTAGGTGACACACAGTTTTGAGACAACGTTGAGCAAACAGTGCAGTCTGGGCAAACTAATCCGATAGTCATAAGTCCTGCTAGGCAGAATGACTCTCAGAGGAAACTTGTTCACAAAACAAGAGAAAGGATTTAAAATACTCTCAACTCTTTGTCTGAACTGAAGAATAAAATTGGGTCTGATCTCAGCATCTGAGTCCTGTTTTCATTGAGATGAAAATTGTGTTTTTGGTGATTTTTAATAAGTTCTTGTGATTTTTTTTTTCTCTTTGAAAACTGAGGAGACCACCTGTCAGGTGTGGAGGACACATAGAGGACACATAAAGAAAATTAAGCTTATAACTGCATTTGTAAGTATTTCTTTATTCAAATCGTGAATCGAGAAGACAAAAAGATGTTTTTTTGAAAAGATTCTAGTTGTCAAGTTCAAACTACGGTCAGCAGGCCCAAGCGAACAAAAGGATGAGGAGCTATAAGCACAACTCAGAGGAGAATTTATAATGAAGTCCTGCTGCTTTGCAGAGACTATTTCTCAGGAAAAAACACA
>NC_050515.1:28964084-28974431 GCF_002922805.2 Oryzias melastigma | reverse complement strand
TGCTGGGTTTTGTTATTTTAGTTTGGGGTTGGACCTTGGTAGTTCTGACTGCTAATGGCTTTGACAGCCATTAGCAGGGAGCTGCTGGCTCTGACAGTCGACATGAGTCAGAAGTCCCCCTGACTTATTTTTGGCCAAGATTCCAACTCCCTTTTGTTTTTTACCATCACACTAATTATTCTCATTTCAGGACAGGTTTTCCTTTAATAAATTGAGTCATTTTTTTTTTTTGTCATCACACTTACACTTCTGCACAGCAGTTCAGCTCAATAGTTAAATTACTTCCCTAAAATGTTTCAAACACCCTTGAGTGTCAATTTTCTTTCAGGAGGAAGGCGGGTTCGTAGGAAGAGAGAGAAGAGGAAAGTCACTAGTGTTGGACTGAGAGTTGGGACTTTGAATGTTGGAACTATGACAGGAAAGGGTAGAGAGTTAGTGGACATGATGCAGAGGAGAAAGGTAGACATACTGTGTGTCCAGGAGACCAGGTGGAAAGGTAGCAAGGCTAGAAGTTTAGGAGCAGGGTTCAAGTTGTTCTATCATGGTGGAGATGGGAAGAGAAATGGAGTAGGAGTTATCCTAAAGGAGGAGTTTGTTAGGAGTGTTGTGGAGGTAAAAAGAGTGTCAGATAGAGTGATGAGTCTGAAGATAGAAATGGAGGGTGTCATGTTCAATGTTGTCAGTGGGTATGCCCCACAGGTAGGATGTGAGCTGGAAGAGAAGGAGAAGTTCTGGTTGGATCTTGATGAAGTGATGATGAGCATCCCTGGAAATGAGAGAGTTGTCATTGGTGCAGATTTCAATGGTCATGTTGGTGCAGGAAACCGAGGTGATGAGGAGGTGATGGGCAGGTTTGGTATCCAGGAGAGGAATGTAGAAGGACAGATGGTGGTTGATTTTGCAAAAAAGATGGAAATGGCGATAGTGAATACATTCTTTGAGAAGAGACAGGAACATAGAGTGACCTATAAGAGTGGAGGTAGAAGCACACAGATAGACTACATCTTGTGTAGACGGTGTAATCTGAAGGAGATCAGTGACTGTAAAGTAGTGGTTGGTGAGAGTGTTTCCAGACAGCACAGGATGGTGGTGTGTAGAATGACTCTGGTGGTGAAGAAGATGAAGAAAGAGAGGGCAAAGGCAGAGAAGAGGACAAACTGGTGGAAGCTGAAAAAGGAAGATTGTTGCATGACTTTTATGAAACAGTTGAAACAGGCTCTGGGTGGTCAGGAGGTACTCCCAGATGACTGGATAACTACAGCTAATGTGATCAGGGAGACAGGTAGGAGTGTACTTGGTGTGTCATCAGGAAAGAGAGTTGATAAGGAGACTTGGTGGTGGAATGAGGAGGTGCAGGAGTGTATACGGAGTAAGAGACTAGCTAAGAAGAAGTGGGACACTGAGAGGACTGAGGAGAGTAGACAGGAGTACAGGGAGATGCAGCGTAAGGTGAAAGTAGAGGTGTCAAAGGCCAAACAAAGAGCTTATGATGACTTGTACGCTAGGTTGGGTAGTAAGGAGGGAGAGACTGACCTGTACAGACTAGCAAGGCAGAGAGATCGAGATGGGAAGGACATGCAGCAGGTTAGGGTGATCAAGGATAGGAATGGTAATGTGGTGACAGGTGTCAGTGGTGTAATGGAAAGATGGAAAGAATACTTTGAAGAGTTGATGAATGAAGAGAATGAGAGAGAACAAAGAGTAGAAGAGGTGACGGTTGTGGAGCAGGAAGTAAGAAAGATTAGTAAAGGTGAAGTGAGAGGGGCTTTGAAGAGGATGAAGAGTGGAAAGGCTCTTGGTCCTGATGATATACCTGTGGAGGTATGGAAGTGTCTAGGAGAGATGGCAGTGGAGTTTTTGACCGGGTTGTTCAACAGGATCTTAGGTGGTGAGAAGATGCCTGAGGAATGGAGGAGAAGTGTGATGGTGCCCATTTTTAAGAATAAGGGAGATGTGCAGAGTTGTGGTAACTACAGAGGAATAAAGCTGATGAGCCATACAATGAAGGTGTGGGAAAGAGTAGTGGAAGCCAGACTAAGAGCAGAAGTGAACATTTGTGAGCAGCAGTATGGTTTCATGCCAAGAAAGAGCACTACAGATGCAACATTTGCTTTGAGGATGTTGATAGAGAAGTACAGAGAAGGTCAGAGAGAGCTCCACTGTGTCTTTGTAGATCTGGAGAAAGCTTATGACAGAGTGCCCAGAGAGGAACTATGGTATTGTATGAGGAAGTCTGGAGTGACAGAGAAGTATGTCCGAGCAGTGCAGGACATGTATGAGGGCTGTAAGACAGTGGTGAGGTGTGCTGTAGGGGTGACAGAGGAGTTCAAGGTGGAGGTGGGATTACATCAGGGATCAGCTCTGAGCCCCTTCCTGTTTGCAATGGTGATGGACAGACTGACGGATGAGGTTAGACAGGAATCACCATGGACTATGATGTTTGCAGATGATATTGTGATTTGTAGTGAGAGCAGGGAACAGGTGGAGGTGGAGTTAGAGAGGTGGAGGTTTGCCCTGGAAAGGAGAGGAATGAAGGTTAGCCGCAGTAAGACAGAGTACATGTGTGTGAATGAGAGGAACCAGAGTGGAAGAGTGAGGTTACAGGGAGAAGAGATAAAGAAGGTGGAGGAGTTTAAGTATTTAGGGTCAACAGTACAGAGTAATGGAGAGTGTGGAAAAGAAGTGAAGAGGAGAGTGCAAGCAGGTTGGAATGGGTGGAGAAAAGTGTCAGGTGTGATGTGTGACAGAAGAGTTTCAGCACAAATGAAAGGAAAGGTGTACAAGACTGTGGTGAGACCAGCCATGTTGTTTGGACTAGAAACAGTGGGACTGAAGAAAAGACAGGAAGCAGAGCTGGAGGTAGCAGAGATGAAGATGCTGAGGTTCTCTTTGGGAGTGACCAGGATGGATAGGATCAGGAATGAATACATCAGAGGGACAGCACATGTTAGAGGTTTTGGAGATAAAGTCAGAGAGGCCAGACTGAGATGGTTTGGACATGTTCAGAGGAGAGACAGTGAATATATTGGTAGAAGGATGCTGAGTCTAGAGCTGCCAGGAAAGAGGTCTAGAGGAAGACCAAAGAGGAGGTTTATGGATGCAGTGAATGAAGACATGAAGGTGGCTGGTGTTAGAGTGGAGGATGCTGAAGACAGGCTTAGATGGAGGAAACTGATTTGCTGTGGCGACCCCTGAAGGGAAAAGCCGAAAGGAGAAGAAGATTATGTAATGAATTTCTATTAGCCTTGAATATGAATTGTGATGTCTGAAATTTTACCAAATCAAATATTTTCAAAAGTTTAGATTGGAGGAATGAATCATTTGTATGTTCAAGGTATCTAGCTCCATGAATAATTCTTATTGCACGTTTTTGAATTAAAAATAAAGGCTGTAATGCTGTTTTATAATTATTGCCCCAAATCTCAATACCATAAATCAGAGAACAATATAGCAGGTATCTACTTTTATAGTCTAATATGTGCTTTAATTTATTTAAAACAAAAATGCTTTTTGACAATTTGCTCTGCATGTTTCTGATGTGTGGCATCCAACTTAACTTATTGTCAATAATGAGTCTGTCAGGTCTCTTGTCTTCACCTGGATCCATCACTGCCTGCCTGCCTGATCTCCATTCTGCTGGACCGTTTCCTCCCCCAACCTGCCTGAACTTTGACCTGGAGCTTTAATAAAACACCTCACTGTCCAACTCATCGACATCTCCTGTCTTTTGACCATGACAGAACGAACTGGCCTAGCAATGGATGTTGATGAGTCCCACCCTGTGCCATTGACGACAGATGATCTTCAAAAAGCCGTTGAAGCCCAGGGGGTCAGCATGATAAGTTTCTGCAAGGTTTTTCCCAGTTTCGCGACAACCTCATGACCCAGGTAACTGCTATGTCAGTCCAGATGAATGTTCTGTCCAACCAGCTCTCCTCTGCTGCTTTCACTCCTCCAGCTGCCCTGCCTGTTTCAGCATCTGACTCATCTGCTGCCCAAAGAGACTCTTATGCCCCGGATCCGGAACCGTTCTCTGGTGATCTAAGTCGTTGCCGCGGTTTCCAGCTCCAGTGTCGTCATGTTTTTTTGCAACGACCAGCAACCTTCAGCTCAGATAAGTCCAAGATCTTCTGTCATTGGGCTTCTCAGGGGCAGAGCTCTAGACTGGGCAGAGGCAGCAGAATCACGCTGTTCCTTCCTCTCAGCCTCTTATGTATCTTTTGAAGCTAATTTCAAAAGTGTGTTCGACCACCCAGACCATGGTGGTCCAGCAGAAGACCGCTTATTAGACCTTGTTCAGGGATCAAGAAGTGCAGCTGATTACTCTGTGGAGTTTCAGACCCTGGCTGCAGATTCTGGGTGGAATGAGGTAGCACTCATGAGAGCTTTCAGGAGGGGATTAAATGACCGTCTCAAAGATGAGCTAGTCTGCAAAGACCAGTCTCCTAACCTGCATTCTCTGATCCAACTCTCCATCAGGCTCGACAATCGCCTCCGGGAGCGCCAAAGAGAAAAAAGAGCGAAGGCTGCGTCTGGCCTGTCTAGGGATCGTGAGACCTTCTATCCACCATCTTTAGGTGTCTCGACTCGACCGTCACGACCTCTACATGAACCCATTGAGGAACCCATGCAGCTGGGCAGAACACGCCTCACATCTGAGGAACGCCAGCGAAGACTTCAGCTCGGCAACTGTCTGTACTGCGGTAAAGCCGGACATTTCATTACAAACTGTCTGTCGCGGCCAAAAGATCAGGCTCACCAATGAAACTGGGGGTTTTGGTGAGCCGTACGCCTAGCAAAGAACACTCCAGACCCTGCCTTCCAGGCACCCTCTACAACACTCATACCTCAATCGCGTTTCCGGTACTGATTGATTCTGGAGCTGATGATAACCTCATAGACAGAAAATTAGCTCACCAGCTCGAACTAAAAAATTCCCAACTCGACTCCCCAATAACTGCTAAAGCCCTGGATGGGAGAATCATCTCCACGATAACCCATGCCACTGAACCCGTATCCCTTCTTATTGCCGGTAATCACCATGAAATGATCAGTTTTAAAATCATCACCGCTCCTGAAACACCTATACTCTTGGGCTATCCATGGCTCAAACTGCATAACCCCCAAATAGATTGGACTAACTCTAGGATCAGCACCTGGAGCCCATTTTGTCTGGCAAACTGCCTCCGTGCTGCAACAGTTCCAATAACCAAACCTCCAGCGCTCACTCCTGTAGACTTGTCTGTAGTTCCCCAATGTTACCATGACTTGGCTGAGGTGTTCAACAAACAGAAAGCTACAGCCCTGCCACCTCACAGACCTTTTGACTGTGCTATTGACCTTGTCCCTGGTGCCTCACTTCCCACCAGTCGCCTGTACAACTTATCACGTCCTGAACAAGAGGCAATGGAGTTGTACATTAGTGAAGCCCTGGCCAACGGTCACATCCGCCCTTCCAATTCTCCTGTTGCAGCAGGTTTCTTTTTTGTGTCCAAAAAGGACGGAACACTTCGTCCTTGTATTGATTACCGTGAATTGAATAACATCACTGTCAAAAACAAATATCCACTTCCCCTAATTTCGTCAGTTCTTCAGTCCTTTGAGGGAGCCACAATATTTACTAAGCTTGATCTTCGCAGTGCCTATAACCAAATCCGTATTAGGGAAGGCGACGAGTGGAAAACCGACTTTAATACTCATCGTGGACATTTTGAGTATTTGGTTATGCCTTTCGGACTAACAAATGCACCAGCAGTGTTTCAAGCTTTTGTTAATGACATTTTCCATGACTACCTGTACAAGTTTGTTTTCGTTTACCTTGATGACATCCTGATTTTTTTCCCGGAACCCCTCAGAGCATGTTCACCATGTGCGTCTGGTACTCCAACGCCTGTTGCAAAACCGAGTGTATGCCAAAGCAGAAAAATGTGAGTTTCATGCCCCCTCAATTGCATTTCTCGGGTTCATTCTCGGTTCTGGACAACTTAAGACGGACCCTTCCAAAATCACAGCAATAACAGAATGGCCGGTCCCCACCACTCGCAAACAACTTCAGCAGTTTCTTGGGTTTGCCAATTTTTACCGTAAATTCATAAAGAACTACAGTACCATTGTTCAGCCTCTCGCCCAACTCACTTCCACCAAAATCCCATTCGCCTGGTCCACGCAATCCCAAGAAGCCTTTGATTTTTCTGAAGCAGAGATTCTCATCGGCTCCTGTCCTCTGTCAACCTGACCTTGAAAAGCCTTTTGTGGTGGAAGTGGATGCCTCCGATTCTGGAGTGGGTGCTGTCTTATCTCAGGTCTCTGACATGGACAAGAAAGTCCACCCATGTGCTTTTTTTTTCCCCGCAGACTGTCCTGTGCTGAGAGGAACTACAACATTGGTGACAAGGAGTTACTAGCCATGAAGTTGGCTCTGGAGGAGTGGAGGCATTGGCTCGAGGGAGCCAAACACCCATTTACCATCTGGACCGATCACAAGAACCTGGCTTATCTAAAAGAAGCCAAAAGGTTGAACCCACGGCAGGCTAGGTGGTCTCTGTTTTTTAACCATTTCTCCTTCAATATTACTTATCGTCCAGGAACCAAAAACCTGATGCACTCCCCCGGCAGTTCTCCAATGATCAAGAACCCTCTGACCCTGGCCCCATCTTACCTGCCTCCTGTCAGATTGCGACCGCCACCTGGGACTTAGAGTCCGTGATACGAGAAGCGCAGATCCAAGATCCTGACCCTGGCATGGGTCCTGACAACCGCCTCTACGTTCCTGCTGCAGCCCGTGCCCAGGTATTACATTGGACTCGCGCTTATCACCTTTCCTGTCACCCAGGGGTTGCCCGGACTCTCAATCTTCTAAAGCGGCACTTCTGGTGGCCTGGGATGGGAAAGGATACCCGAGATTTCGTCCTGGCTTGTTCCAGATGTGCTCGTGGAAAAGCTTCCTCCCGACCACCCGCTGGCCTACTCCACCCGCTAACTACTCCCAGTTGTCCCTGGTCACATATAGCCTTGGACTTCATCACGGGCCTGCCACCATCTGCGGGTAAAAGGGTCATACTCACCGTAGTTGACAGATTCTCAAAGGCTGCTCATTTTGTCCCTCTCCAGTAACTTCCGTCAGCTGTGGACACTGCAGAGCTGTTGGTCACACATGTGTTTAGGCTTCACGGCATCCCTTCTGACATAGTCTCCGACAGGGGTCCTCAATTCACATCTCATGTCTGGAAGGCCTTTTGTTCCTCTCTGGGGGCCACAGCAAGTCTCTCTTCTGGTTATCATCTCCAGTCCAATGGGCAAGCTGAACGGCTTAACCAGGAGCTGGAGGCATGCCTGCAGTGTGTTGCAGCTCAGAACCCCTCAACCTGGGAGCGACATCTCCCGTGGATCGAGTATGCACACAACTCTCAACTGTCCACAGCCACTGGCTTCACCCCTTTTGAGGTGTGTTTAGGTTTCCAACCACCTCTGTTCCCGTCAGAGGAGGTTGATGTTGCGGTGCCATCTGTTCACCAACACATGTCCCGGTGCAGGAAGGTGTGGAAGGATGCCAGGGCAGCCTTCGTCCGTTCTGCTGAGCATAACAAGCGCGTAGCTGACCGCCACAGGGTTCCTGCTCCTGACTATGTGCCTGGACAATCTGTTTGGCTCTCCACAAAGGACATTCCTCTCAAGGGGGATTCCAGGAAGCTTCATCCCAAGTACATCAGCCCTTTTGCCATCCAGAGGGTGGTGAATCCATCTGCACTGGAGCTCTCCCTTCCCCCCTCCATGCAGATTCACCCTGTTTTCCATGTGTCCTGTCTCAAGCCTGTCATCTCCAGTCCTCTGTGCCCGCCTGCCTGCCCCTCTCCGCCCCCCCGGCTCATCGATGACTCCCCTGCTTTCACGGTTCGGCGCATCCTGGATGTGCGCCGCCGGGGCAGGGGCCTCCAGTACCTGATTGACTGGCAGGGTTATGGGCCCGAGGAGCGGTCTTGGGTGCCTCGGTCCCACGTCTTGGATCCGGCCTTGCTGCGGGCGTTCCATCAGGATCATCCTGACGAGCCAGGTGGGTCGCCTGGGGGCTCCCGTGGGGGTGGGGGTACTGTCAGGTCTTGACAGTTCCTGCTCCTCTGCCGCCCTCTCCTGGTCCAGTTTTTTCCTTGGTTTCCGCTCGCCCTTTTTCTCTCTCTCCTCCACAGGTGTCCAGGATGCAGCAGGGAATCCTGGCACACCTGCGACTCATCACCTCAGCAGTATTTAGGACTGGTTCATCCAGCTTCTCCCTGCCAGTTCGTCTGCTTACATCAAGTGGTATTGAGCCCACGTTTGAGCTTGCCTCCTGGCCCCTTTTGCTTAGTGTCTAATTCAAATCTGTTTTCTCTGTTAGTTTGTCTTCACCTGGATCCATCACTGCCTGCCTGCCTGCCTGATCTCCATTCTGCTGGACCGTTTCCTCCCCAACCTACCTGAACTTTGACCTGGAGCTTTAATAAACACCTCACTGTCCAACTCATCGACATCTCCTGTCTTTTGACCATGACAGAGTCCCAAAAATGTATATTTATTTATACTTTCAATGGTCACATTATTAAGTTTGATCGTTAGTTCTGTATTGACTTTAAAGTGACCAAAGAGCATTACTTTTGTTTTACTTAAATTTAATGATAGTTTATTGTAATTCATCCAGATATTCAAATGTTTCAACTCTGGATGTATGACATTAATAAGGTCATTATGGTTATCTGCTGAATAAAATGTTTGTATCATCTTTAAAAAAATTAAATATTAGGGTAAATCAAAGAACAAATACTGGAGCTCCAGTGTTAAAGGGTTAAAAGCTGGGGTAAAAAATAAAATGTAAAAAAAAAACTAAAGTCAGGAGTGTTAATTTAATATTTGTCCAGTTCTGCAATTCTTTTCTATTTTTAGACTCAGAGTAGCAGTGAGAACTATCTTAAGGTCCCTTGTATTTTTTATATTTGGCACATAAAATGTATTCTCTATAAATCTTTTAACTGTTGTAGTTTCTTACAGTTGTTGAGGAAAATCTGAGCTTTCCTTTGTAGCACAGCTTTTACCATCATCTGAAAAGTCAACTAACATTAAGTGAGTGACAGCAGCTGCTGTCAGCTTCCTGATTGTATAGCAGGTTCTTTTCATTCTTTGTCTCTCTGAATCGATCTAACGGTGACTCTCACAGCAATTGTCGGAAGGTTTCAGAGATGTGCAATAACCCAGAGAAAAGCATGGCAAAGCATCCACACTGCTGTGCAGAGAAAAGCTCTTCATCTGGAGCCGTTCAATGAGTTCTGACACTCAAGCGGGGGGAAAATCTTTGACATAGTCTGACATGTCTGCTCCTGCCAATAAATGATCTATTACATCAGGCTTTTTATGAAATGTGCTGAAAAGTCTGAAAACATTAGTCAAGTTTGATCGTGACAGTGGTTCATAGCGGCTCTACTCTGAGCTCTCTCCGGGTGACTGAGCTCCTCACCCTATCTCTAAGGGAGCGCCCAGTCACCCTCCGGAGAAAACTCATTTCAGCCGCTTGTATTCGGGATCTCGTTCTTTCAGTCATGACCCAGAGCTCATGACTATCGGTCATGTCCCAATCTGCAACTCCAAAATCCTCAATTCAGTTCAGTTGTATTTATTTCTCAGGGATAGTGCACATGAACTCATTGCATTCTGTGAGCCAGAACTATCCCAGCAGCTATTTTTCATCTGTTGTCCCTTGACAGATGTTAAAATTGTCAACCTGAAAAGCTAAAACAAAGAACAACAACGCCTCCTCTACTGAAAAAAATATGTCTAGCTCTGTTCTGAGCAAACGACGAGGAATACAACGTCCACCAATCACAATGACAGCATGTTACCTAAACGGAGCTCGGCCTTCAGGTAGAAGCCGTTTCTTACAAAGCCATCAAAGAACGGAACAAACTCCCACAGAGTCTGAAACGTTCCTCAGAATGGACCATTTCTCATGTAATCTTAAGGAATTGCTATTGGAAAAGCAGCAGTGTCAGTATTAAGAATCTTAATAACACAATATGGTCTGAGTGAAATTTTATTGCATCATTTTATTATTTTTTATTGTGTAACCAGTTGTCATTTGTAATCGAATTCAGTTCAATTTTATTTCTATTGCCCAAAATCACAAAGAAAATGTTCCTCATTGGGCTTCATGCCAGTAATTTTAACTAAAATAACTAAAGATTAAACAGACTAAATAAACTGGTTATCCCTGCCCTTAGACCCTCCCTCCCGGTAAAGAAAAACTCCTAAAAAACCTGAGTCAGGAAAAAAAGAAGAAACCTTAGGGATTCCCACATGAAGGAGAGATCCTATCCCAGGACGGAC
>NC_050515.1:28955187-28963184 GCF_002922805.2 Oryzias melastigma | reverse complement strand
GTTTCCTAAGGGCAGCATGTAAAGCGTGAACAGAATGGAGCCTAGAACTGAGCCCTGTGGGACTCTGTAGCTAACTCAAGTTCAATGAGAGGACTGTCCATTTACATGAACAACCTGGCAAGGGCGAAGTGGGTAATCGGGAGTCGGGAGAATTCCCGGTGGCCTGCTTCATTCATGGGCCGGTCAGTCGCGTCATGGAAAAAATATTCACTTTAGATTATGAATGAATCTTTGTCACTTTCTCCGCTGCTTCTCCGCAGAGGGGCGGGGCTCCTCTCCACCTGCTCCACAGGTGAGAACACGCGGGAGGCAGAGCGGCCGCAAGTGAAAAGGTCCGAGCTGTGTCTGTGTTTCTGTAAAGTAGACGCAGACAGAGCGCTGTTTTCGCTGTTAAATAACACGGATTGTAAGCGCGGGAACAGCAGTATCTGTCCACACACCGCGATAAAACACACCAGATTCTAGTGGAGAGGTGTGCAGCGTCTGACCGTCCAAATGAGACGTCTAGCGGTGTTATTGATCCAACAGGTGCGTATGCTAGCGGTGCACACGTGGAGCACGTGACTAAAGTGTTGAAAAAAGTGCAGGACATTTTGATAAAAGGAGGAGGAATTAAAGATGGGAGCACTTTAAAAAACAATGATTCTATAATATTAACAGGCTGAAAGTTCATATTGTGCCTCAACAACAAATTGTTGGGCATAAAATGTAAAATTAATTAAAGTAAATTTGAATTTAAACAATATGATTTTTTTATTTCCACATTTATTGCTCTTTGAAGTGAGAACATTTGATTTAATCTTCATGTTAATTCTTAACTAGAGCTTTGTTTATTAGCTTATATGTTTATTACCTTAAAATGTATTTAATTATGGTGAAGACACGTTAGTATTTATTGATAATGTTATTTTAACGTTGAAAAGGGTGTAAAATTGTGTTTTAAATTATTCTAAAAAAAGATTTAGAAGAGAACAAAAATATGCATTTGTGTTTAAAATGGTTATATATCATAAATTACCAAGGTAATATATTGATTATTGTAATGTTTACCATTTTGCAATAGTGTTGGTATCATGAATCGCATCGTATCCTGAGTGACTCTGAGATTCTCAGCCCTAATACTGACACAATATAACATTTTCACAGATATATACCCAGATATTGGGCTGACATACACATTCTCATTCAGCTTTTATTTTCCCAAGTTTCATGTCAGAGAACCGTCTCCATTCTGAAGTTAATCAAAAACAGGCTGGAGAATGCTCAGTCAGGACACTTGGAGGCATTTATGCTCATGTCAACAGAAGAATAAATTCTCATGTCCATTGACTGTGACAAAGTAACAAATAAGGTTGAAGAAACCAGATCACTTCTTATGTGAAGACTTATGCTGTAGATTCTGGAGTTACTATGATGTTTTTTTCAAATGCTCAAAAAAATTCCAATTTAGCTTTTCATTCACAGAAATATTTCCGTTAAACCCAGAGTTTTTATTATAATTATTTGTTTGTTGTTTATGATCCCCCCAGCCCCACATACATTCTAAATGCTTGCCTAATTTTTCATGTGGCAAAAAATGGTCCGGTCTTGACCATTAAACTCCCGGGCTGAAAAGTTGTCCCACTCCGCACCTGCAAACTGGTATCTATCAGATAAATAGGATTCAAACCAGTAGCGGTTTTAGGCACGGGCAACACAGGCAGCTGCCCGGGGCGCCGAGTCAAAGGGGGCGGCATCTCAGCGCTGGAAGGAAAAAAATAATCTGCGCAGCTATGATCGTCTACTACCTGTTATGTTTGAACGGCCTGAAATCAGCGAATTGGCGCCCTCTGGTGGTGCGGGCGCCCCTGTCTGCTGAGAAGGAGACGGACAGGTGTTTAGAGAGGGAGGGGCGGAGGGACAGTTCAGCTGCGGGTCTCTCCTAAACAAAGAGGACGGATGAGGAAGGAGGGCGGGGTCTACTTTGTAGAATGTTTTATTTTCAAGTCAGTCATAACATGACATTCTAAACCCATGTGTTAATACAGGAAAAGCTCTAAATTAACAACTGCCAAACGTGGGTTAAACTTTATTTGGCGGTCAGAAAAGCTCTTTGACTTTGACAGGTGAGTCTCTGTTCTTCATCTCTGAGGCTCAAACACAACATGATGGAGTCTGCTTCTCCTCCACTGTTGGTCACCACAAACATCCATCCCAGAGTTGATTCAAAACATTTATTCCTGACTTTACTGCGCTGATTTCATGGATTTAATTGTCACATTCACCGCGGCACGAGGTGTGTTTAGGGGCTGCGTGGAATTTCTGCACATATGCACTTGCATTAAGAACTCGCTATTGCTGCATTCAGGTGCGCTGGGAATTTCTAGCATTTGCTCACACTGACCCCAGCAACACAAATACTCACTGATTTGGTGCTCCATTTCATTGTGACTCACAACTACAACACACTAATCAGTATTACAGACAATTATGCAAATATGTTGCACATATTTCTATATAAAGATGTTTTTACATGCATGACATTAAAAAAACAACTTTAAAATAATTGTTTCATTTTTCATCACTAGTTTTAATCTTAACTCTTCTGTGATTGATAAAAGAAACATTTGTGATTTTAACAAAATTGATTTCTTAAAAAATTAAAGATATTAAAAATGACTAGAAATAAACTTTTGTGCTTTGATGAAAAGTTGATGCCTTAAAGTAAGGAATGTGTTTGTCTAAAGGTTCAGAGAAAAGACTGTTAGTTTGGTCTCGTCGCCCGGGGAGTAATTCAGTGTAGAACCGCTACTGATTGAAACCACTGGAGGGCAGATGTTCTTATCTAACACAATCAACAAAATTCCAGTAGATTCTGAAGGAGAAAAGCTGGGTGAGACGCTTTTCTCCTTCAGAATCTACTGGAATTATGTTGAATATATTAACAATTTAAAAAATTACAGTTAATGAAAGAACTAAGCTTTTTACACTCAACATGTGGAAGTCAATAAGAGATGGCTGCAGGCCATGAAATGCTCCTTTAGGTTCTGCAGAGAGCTGATGGAGATAAATGCTAACTTCTTTCTACTTACTGAAAACAATATATCCACATTTACCATGGATACTGACTACGTTTTTTTGATTTGAAAAATTCAGAATGTTACCTGTGAAAGTTAAGACACTTCATTGAAAAAGAGGGACCACCAGTTTATGATTAAGCTTTAATGGACAGATACTGAAAATACCCATGCAACAGGGTCCAGATGAAAAGAAAAAAACCAAACTGGTTAGAGACATGCCACATCCACTAATGAAATTAAAATGTGTCGAAGGAGCTAAAGGGGGGGCGAACTCCCCCAAATAAGTTGTTTTTCCTTATGTCTCTAAAAATCTGTACATTTGAAGGTTTACCCTTTGGAGGTGTGCTCTGTATCTCTAAAAAAGGGGGAATCTTTGCTCAAGCATGAGTTTGCTGTTGGCATGAACAACATCTTGAGGAGCTCAACTCTTGTAAAGGAATTCACCAGTAAAAAGCATTTGTGTTTAATTATAATCACAATATTGGATACAAAGCATAGCTAGCAATGCCACAAGTGTTGCTTCCATTCCGGATCAGTCGCATGTAGCCGCCTTCACCCCAGCTGCTTCCCCAACTGAAAAAAAGTAGAAATTCAGAGATAGTAATGTCTATTGATGATCTGGGACAGAAAGAGACCTGTAGAGCCAGCAGACCTGTTTTTAATGATCCAGTAGTCTTGACCTTCTTCTGAGCCATAACCAACCAGCAGGACTGCGTGACTCAGGCGGTTGGGGTCGCAGTTGGGCTCATCGTAAATTCCTGCAAAAGTTACAAACACTTAAATGATGAAACGTCAAGCATTCAAAGGTGGTTTTAAAACTGATTATGTATTTAAAAAGTATTTCTCCAGTATTCAGTTAGCTTCAGCTCCTTTTGACCATTCATGTCATCAGCTATTCATGTAACAGCCATGTAACCCTTGTGCTATCCTAGGCATGTTTACAGTGAAAGTGGGGTCATCTGGACCCCACAAGACAGCACGCTGAACTTTTTTTCAAGGATATTTCATCTTCACTGGTGTCCGTGGCAGACATAAAATCCTGTCCACCTTTTTCATGGGAGGGATCACACATCAACGTTAGGGTGAGGTCATCTGGACCCCATTAGAGACCACGAGGGTCAACAAGGGCTAAAGGAGGGACACATGGTGATCTCAATGTGGCCGCCAACCTGAGCTGTAGAACAGGAAACTTGCATGATCAGCATCAATCGCCACGGTGATCGGGCCAACAGTTGCCACGGCATCAGCCAGAGCCTGTTCATCTCCCTGCGGGATGAATCTGTAGTCTTTGATGTGAGCCACAGCAAGCCTGCTGTCATAGAAACAAGGCTGTGTGTCCTGTGGAGACAAACATGCATGAGTCTACTGCACGCAGATGTTCTCCAGTTTGACCTTCAGGAGGTTGATCCTCACCACTGAGGTATACGGGTAGGTGTCTGTGGTCTGCAGCCCGTTGCTGAGCACGTAGTCATAGGCATTGGCCATCCAGGCACCACTGCACCCATGGGTGCCATAAGGTCTTGAACAGTCCACCAGGTTTTGTTCACTCAGAGATAAAAGCTGACCTGTCTTCTTGACGATTTGTCCTTCTATCGCTCCTGTTGTGCTGAAAGCCCAACAAGAACCACAGTAACCCTGCAGAGAGGATTTCATTCACTCATGTAGCTCGGATTCACAGGCAAAGCTCAAGAAGAGACATTATGTCCTACCTGATCTTTGACTTCAGTGACGTAGCCCGTGTTCCTATAGTCAACAAACGCAGCCTCTGATTTCCTCGCATTGTAACGCAGTCGGCGGGCAGAGACTTCCTTTCCTCTCTTTATGAACTGGGCGTTCATCATGGCGCCCTGCAGAACTCTGTACTCCTGCCCTGTCTTCATGCATCAAACACAGGAGAGTCTGGGCTTCAGTAATGCATCATAGATCATCAATAGTGCTGCAACAAACTGTTCTTTTAATAGTCGACTAATCACTAATTAATTTTTCTGATTAGTCGACTAATCAGGTCATGCACAAGCTGGATGTAAAGCACACGTCTTAACCATCACTACCTTTAAACTAACTAAAACAAGATATATTCACACTAGCGTTATCTGCGATAATGCTGTAAGCTGAATTTGGCCACTAAAGATGCTAGTGACAACAGCTGAAGATGCAGAAATTGATAACTGAAAACACTGAAGTTGATAGCCAGCTGAAATATTAGCTAAATGCCAAATTAGCCTAAAAAAATAAAAAAGCCTAGGTTAGCCAAAACAGCTAGCATGTAGCTGAAATATTAGCTAAATTCTAAAACAGCCTACAATACAAAAAAAAGCTTAGGTTGGCTGAAACAGCTAGCATGTAATTGAACTCGAAAATACCTTAAAAACCCTAATAAATGCCAAAATAGTCCAAAAAGCTAGCAGAATGCCATTATAACTTTCAACTTTACTACACTCTGACTCTATATAATATAAAGTAATGACCCAGCGGCTATTTTAATAGTCAATTAGTCGTTGATTAGTCGACTAATCGTGGGAGCCCTAACCATCAAAACAGCTTCCAGATCGAGAAAAAAACGAGTCTTTAAGCCTTTGACACCGAACCTCCAGTGTTTATGTTCTTTGATTTATTGTAACTTTTCAACCGTTAAAACAATAATTCCAGTAGATTCTGAAGGAGAAAAACGTCTCAACAAGTTCCAGTATGTTAAAGACGATACCTTTAACAGTGTTAATTTGTAGGGGTTTCACAAAACTGTTGAACAAAAAGGAGATTTAAAGAAGGAAAAACACAATGACCCAAGAGTTGAAAGAGAAAAGCCTCCACTCACCAAGTCTCCATATTTATTCATGCCCATAGAGAAAGGCCTCCTCCCCATGAGAAAGCCTTGGTTGTGATCCCTGATCATCTTCTGATTCTCCTCCCAGATAACTCTCCTCTGCACATCATCCTAAACACAGACAGAAACAGCACTCATCTCAGCTAAACCAGCCGCATTGTCTTAGATGCAGAGTTCGACTCACCCTTTCATCATATTTGATGCCGTTGATGCTTTTCCAGATCTCCCACTCCGTCAGGACTGCCTCATCCGAGTCAGCCAGCACGTGTTCTGGGCTGCAGAGCAGCATGAGCAGCAGCCAGGCTCGCAGCAGAAAGCTGCTCTGCTGACCTGCAAGAATCATTCATTCAGAAATTCCTTCAGAGATCCAAGCAGGTTTTGACTCTGTGGACCATTCTAGAAAGCTTCACTGTGACTGATTCTTTCTTTTAGTCCACAATGAAACTAATTCAAGTTTATCAACAACCACTGCAGTAAGAACTAGCTCTTTTTTATCCTTACCTTGACTTACACTCTTACAGCTCTTATGTTTGTTGCACGGAAAGGCAGAGAGGCTGGGCTTGCTTACCTGCACTCCTGTGAGTCTTTTCTGAAGCCATATTCTGACAGCGCCTCCCAGACTGTCACACAACCAGACTAACTATCAACCTGCCTTATATAGTTTTCAAATAATTGCTTGTTTGTACTGTAAGTTTACTCAATCCCATAATCATCACTTTTGGCAGCAGCTGTCTCTGGTATTAGTCAACAAAAATAAGTTGCTTTCCCAGTTCAGACTCTCCAGTCCTATAGTTATCACTTAGAAAGAGCTAAAGCTGCAAAACTGTAAATCCTTCAAATACGGGTTTATAAGTGAGCATAACACCTGGCATCAAACTGTCCAAAGCGTTATTGAAAGATGCATTTAAGTCATGTCAAAGCACCAGTGAATTTATGTAATGTTGTTCTATTCTGAGCAATATTCCACTTTCAATTTTGTACCAGATTACAGAGAGAGGGAGAACACGGTTGCTGTTCCGTTCTACAGCTTCTCTGATGGGGAATTTGTTTTTTTCTTAACAGATTTATTCACAGAACCAATCTGAGTCAATACTGTACCTCAGGGGTAGATGGCATTTAAAAAGAAACTGTCAAAAATAAGTCACAGGCTGATACATCGAGTCCTGAAACGTCGATCCAACTGAGAGAGCGTGAGCATTGAGGCTCATTTATCGAACTACATGGCAGGAAAATGGTCTTTTTAAAGCCCTTATGAGTGGAGCTTCATGTCTGAACAAATATGCACAGTTTGATCAATCGATGTTTCAGGACTCGATGTATCAGCCTGTGACCCATGTGAGATATTTTTGACAGTTTGTTAATAAGAGAATTTCGTATTTAAGACAAAGAAAAGTCGTATTCAAAAGAGAAATGTTAAACGTAAAACTAGATATTGTATTCATGTTTTTGCTGCAAAATTGTGCACAAAATATAAATGTGTACACAGCTTTGTATTTCTGAATACAAATTTCTCTTTATGAATACAACATACTCTTTATGAATATGTTTCTTACCCCATATGTGTTTCTTTTCCACCCTAAAGCTTCTCTAAACTCTGTCTGAGATTTTTACAGCAAGTATAACATGAGCAGCGGTTTCAAATAACACATTTTCTCCCAATAGTTTTAGCGCCATTCAATTTGATAAGAATCCAGAAAACACAAAGTGAATCCAAAGTAAAAGTGACAATAATCCCTATGAGTGGATTCAACAATAATAACCTGTGATTCAGGACCATAGACTGTAAAAATAATGGACAGATCGAGCACTGAGGTCCCCCATTGGAAATGCATTACTTCCTCTCCTCCTGAAAGTAGGCCGCCGCTTTCACCGTCAATTCCTGAAACGGATACCGCCATTTGGAACCCATCTTCAGCGATTGGTCTGAGTCATAGCTGGGTCATGGAATCTACAGGAAGTACTGTCGCCAATCAGGAGTGAGTTTATTTCAACTGTCCACCTCTTTTCACGCCTCGACCACAAGACCACGGATGTAAACAGCTTCAATAACGGCGGCTCGGGAGAATTGCTGGTACACACTCTCAGTAAAATGCGTACATATTCCACGACTTTGC
>NC_050515.1:28921787-28955150 GCF_002922805.2 Oryzias melastigma | reverse complement strand
AGCGGTCCTTTGGGATTTACTTACATTTATTCCTTTTTGTCGAGATAAAAGGAGCATTTGGGTGACGCTGCTGCAGACCGGCGCGTGCCTCCCTCGCGCGCGCCGCAGCTCGTCTCTTTACATGCGGCCACGTTACGGTCTGATCAGATGCACGTGAGAAGCGCGTTCATCAGTATTTAAAATAAATAACCATCCTAACAAGTGAACAGCTGGATCTTTTTTCTGTTTGAAAATACCATCAGGTCCTTTAATGTTTCTCTGGCGCTCCTCAGACGGCTGAGTCTAATTCAGGCTGAAGCTGGAAAAGTGACGAAGATGAAACTTTGGTTGGTGATTTTATGCGCATATATGCAACGAATAATTTATAAGCTACAGTCAAAACAGTGAAATAAAGAAAAATGAACGTTAAACAAACAAAAAAGTCCAAAGCACATAACCTCAGAGTGAAATCTATTTCTACAGAGTAAATCCTCATCTAAAAATGTCGACAGCATGCTCCTCTTGTTGTTTCAAACTGCTGCATCGGTACATTCCATTGAGGAAAACAACAGTAGGACAATGGTTGGTACATTGTTGAATTGTAAAATAGGTGTTAAAAGGTCTTCACGGACCCATTGATGAAGTCTGCTCCCATTGGCTACCCGTCATCTGTCAATCAAACCCCCCAGACGGTCGACGTCAGACCCACAAACGGTTATTGAGCCATCTGATTGGTCAATTTATAACTCTAGTAACTGGTGATAATGAAAAAAAATCTTTAAAAAAAGTAGGATTAGAAAAAAGAAGTTAATCAGAAAGCAGCAGAGGAAGAATGATTATTCTGACATATAAAATGACTGAGAAATAACTGTCTGTTTCTCAATGTAAGTCAATGGGACTTTGGCCTTTTTGCAACCCAGTGGTACTTCCTATATGGAACACGGAAGTAGGGGGGCTTGCTCTGTCCAGTTCTTTTATATACAGTCTATGTTCAGGACTGAAGCTTCTCCTTTCATCAACCTCTTTGTGGACTGTGGCCGCGCTCTCGGGCGCCCCCTGGTGGCCATGGGCGGAGCTCCGCGGGCTCGCGGCGGTCTGAGCTCAGCTGACTGCCCGTCTGTCTGATGGCGGTGAGCGGCCCGGATCCACCCAAAGACTGTGCGGCAAAAACAGGCGTCTGGCGCTCAGCAGCGCCTCTAATGAGCGGCTGCGCGGGAAGGAGAGCCATGAGTCACGGCTGAGCTCTAACAGCATGTCGTTCAAGGTAAACCGCGCGCGCACTGCATCCTCAAACAGGACAGCTTCAGTCATTCAGTCATTTGATCACGTGCTAATGGCTCCGGCAGGACATGAACTTTTCCTCCATCAAAGTCAGAATCTGCAGGTGACGCAGCCTCACACGGGGAGCTGATTGGTTGATAGGTCTGTCATCGTTGTGTCAAATAATGAAGATTAGTATTTCAACACTGACTGTTAAGCGCACAATTACTGTTGAACAGACACCTGCACCGTCCACTGCTGCTGTCAGCACGCGTAACGCCAACGGGAATGTGTTTTGTGTTTGTTGACCCTCCAGAAGGAAACCCCGCTGGCCAATGCTGTGTTCTGGGCGGCAAAGGGAGGAAACCTGGCTCTGCTTCAGCTGCTGCTCAACAGCGGCAGAGTGGATGCAGACTGCAGAGACAGCGTATGATGCTGCATGTCCCGGCTGCTCAGCTGCATGCATTAACCCTTTAACACGCGAGGCACTGCTGGGGACGCTTAAACACTACATCTTTAACATACTAAAACTTTTCAACCATTAACTCAGTCATTCCAGCTGATTCTGAAGGAGAAAACTGGCTCGACAAGCCGCTTTCTCCTTCAGAATCAGCTGGAATGATCATGTTAATGATTAAAAGTTACAATAAATTTAAAGGTCATAAAGACTGGAGCACAAGGGGCCCAAATCCAAAACACACCTTAGGTCACGGGCCAGAAAGGATAAATATTTATAAAAAACACTAAAACTACATTTTGAAAACTTTAAAACCATAACTTTTTGACATAATTATAGATTTATAGCATTACCTGTGATAATGCTAGTGTGAATGCAGTAAGCTGAATTCAGCTGCTGAAAATGCTAGTGCTGATAGCTAAAGATGCTGAAATTGATAGCTGAAAAAGCTGAAGTTAATAGCCAAAAGCTCTGAAGCTAATACCCAGCTAAAATTTTAGCTTAATGCCAAATTAGCTCAAAAATGTAAAATAAAAAACATTGGTGGGCAAAAACAGTCAACATTTAGCTGAAAAAATAGCTAAACATGAAAATAGCCACACACACAAAAAAAGAGAACAGCCTAAATTAGCCAGAAAAAATGGCTAGTGTGTAAATATTAGCCTGACACCAAAAACAGCCTAAAAATGTAAAAAGAAAACCCTTAAATAGCCCAAACAGCTAGCGTGTAGCTAACTCCAAAATAGCCTAAAAATCTTTGTAAATTCCAAAATAGTCCAAAACGCTAGCAGGGTGCCAATTTTAAAACTTTAAAACTGTAACTTTTAAACATAATTATGAATAATAAAAAGGTAGGAATATTATTCCAGAATAAATTAACTTAAACCTTAAATAACTTTGAATATTTTACTCTCCATAAAAACACAAGATGACATTTCCCCATTAATAACAATAAAATAGAATGATGATATGGAGGGCCGGATCCGGCCCCCGGGCCTTGATTTTTGTGTATATTCTTGTTCAGATTTTTTTCTACCTGCTTGCATGTCTTTGATTCTCATTTTTTGTTTATTTTCCTGATTATCATCCTTGTTGATTCTCAAATTTCTTCTCTTTTCTGCCATTTAGTTTAGTTTGCATCTTTTTAGCACCTTCATGTTTAGTTTTAACATTTTAATGTTTTTCATGCTTTTTGACTCTTTCATATCAAATGTTTCCCCTGTAGTTTATTTAGCTTCACTTCTTGTGAGACTTTGCTCATTTTTTTAGTTCTGTGACCAATCTTTTTGACTTGTCTATAATAGTTGTAGCTTCTTTCTTTAGACATTTCCAATCTGATCACTTCATAGAAAAATCAGATGTCAGATTTTAAAGGCTTGCTATTTTCTGGTACAGTGCATGTTTTCTTCTTTCGTTGTCGTTGCATTTTTCAACAGCAGTAAGCATGTTTTGCTGTTGTCCCATCAAGTCAGATGTGTAGAGCTTCATGCTTCACTGGAAACCATGAAGGCTCAACGTCTCAGCTCTACATTTGTGGTTCCCGTTTTAAGCGAATGGCTTCATGTGAGTGTTTTTCCAGGCTGGGACAACAGCCCTCATGGTGGCGTCTCACAGCGGCCATTATGACTGTGTCAAAGAGCTGATCATGCAGGGAGCAGACATCAACTATCAGAGAGAGGTGACGTCATTTCATCAACTACTTTCTGCTTTATTTAGATGTGTGAACATCTGAAACCGTCCAGAACCAAAGCAGGCCCGTCCGTCACTTCTTGGGGAGAGTTTTGTAATGTTGTTGTGGCTATTGAAGAGTCTCTCAGAGCATTGTGTGTGTGAAGTCTTCTGAAAGCTGTCTCATTCCGTCGTGTGTGTCAGAGCCATCAAAGGTTGTGCTGAACAGAAGGGTTGCAGTCACAGACGTATTTCTCCTTTTTTATCGTCCTTCCCAGACAGGTTCTACTGCTTTGTTCTTCTCCTCCCAGCAGGGCCATCATGATGTGGTAAAGCTCCTGTTAGAATTCGGTGCCTCCACTGAATTCCAGACAAAGGTATGCGGCAGTGACGCCGATCACAGCCTTTGAAATGCTGGGTGTGTTGTGGAGCGCTGTGATGCTATCTTCTTTTGAATGTGTGGAGGCAGCAGCCTGTCATGAAGCTCACGGCGTCTTCCTCTGACCTCTGTGTTCTCTCTGAACGTTTGTGTCTCCCGTCCTGTGACAGGACGGCGGCACCGCTCTCACTGTGGCCTGTCAGTGTGGACACCCTCAAGTCCTGGACTTGCTGTTGAGGAATGGAGCCAATGTGCACGACAAGCTGAATGTGAGAGCCTGCTGTTAGTCCTCTCAGTGTCAGCATCCCTTCAGGTTAACAGTCTTCGTCAGTCACAAACGTGATATTTAGAATCCAGCCTCTCAGCTCTCTGCAGACCGCTGAGTCAGCATCAGTGCTTGTTGTTCCGTCTTGGACAAGCTTATTGGAAGAAAATGATTGTTTGTTTTAGAGAGGCTAAAAGTAGTACGTTTCTTCAGTTTGAAGGTTTCCTTACAGCTGTGACTGATTTTCCAGGATGGAGCCACGCCCCTCTTCCTCGCTGCCCAGGGGGGTCACGTGACCGTCATTCGTCATCTTCTATCATGTGGGGCCAAGGTTAACCAGCCTCGAGAGGTGAAGCCCTGCAGCTGTCCACATCAGGGTCTCACATTTCGTTCTTGCTGGTGTTTTGCATTAGCTGTGTTGCTCCACGTTTCTAATCATATTCAGGGACAATCTGACAGCATTTGATGGAACTGACTACATCATTATGTCCTTTCTCAACAGCAAAGGCTATGAAAAGACAGGAAGTCATTGGAATAATTCATGCGGGGCTTTGTTATGTCCGATTCAGATTTCTTTTATTGGTCAGACATTACTCTCACAGGAACACAAAATCGGTTCTCTGTGTTTAAAGTAGAACTAGTCACCTTTTGTTTACAAGGTTTGTGGCTTCTAGTTGAACAGAGCTTTTGATGATTATCACTCCACTGCTGGTTTTAGTTGAAAGTGTAGTTCACAGAAGCGTAATAAGATCACAACAGTGCAATCGTTTGTTTCTTAAAAGAAAGAAGTGATGTGAGCAGCAGGAATTGGCTCCTGGAGAACAGACTGACAGCCTGGGGTTGTTCTGGTTTTCTGCCCATGCCTCCTCCAGGATGACACCACACCTCTGTGGATAGCCGCTCAGATGGGCCACAGCGAGGTTGTCAAGGTGCTGCTGTCACGGGGAGCAGATCAGGATGCTGAAGGACAGGTGCGTTTGGGGAAGCTAGAGAACCCAAAGTAAAAGAATTCTGTTAATTGGACAAATGGACAAATGTGTTGATGTTTATATCGACACATATGTAGAAAAAAACGATTTATTTATGGCATGTCTCAAAATCAAGGCCCGGGGGCCGGATCCGGCCCTCCAGATCATTTTATTTTATTGTTATTAATGGTCTGATGTGATCTTGTGTTTATTTCTAACTTGTATAATTTTGATAAAATATATATTTTTTTGGAGAGTAAAATATCAGAAGTTTTTAAGGTATAAATTGATTTATTCTATAATAATAATTCTGCCTTTTTATTATTCATAATTAGAGTTAAAAAGTTACAGATTTAAAGTTTTAAAAATTGGCATTCTGCTAGCTTTTTTGGACTATTTTGGCATTTACAAATATTTTTTAGACTATTATGGAGTTTAGCTAATATTTCAACTACATGTTAGCTGTTCTGGCTAACCTAAGTTTTTTTTTTTTTTGATTTTATGCTAATTTGGGATTTAGCTAATATTTTAGCTGGCTATCAGCTTCAGCGTTTTTAGCTATCAATTTCAGCATTTTCAGCAGCCAAATTCATCTTACAACATTCACACTAGCATTATCGCAGGTAATGCTGTATATCTAGTTCATAATAATGTTACAAGGTTACAGTTTGAAAGTTATAAAAATGTCGTTCTAGAGTGCTCTATAAATGTTTATCCTGTTGGACCTAAGGTGTGATTTGGATTTTGGCCTCCTGTGTGACTGACTTTGACACCCTGGTTTATGGAATCTCCATTTAGTCTCAGCTTGCAGCAGCTGTGAAATGTGAACTTGTCTTTGTCCCTCAAGGATGGGTCAACAGCTTTATTCAAAGCAGCTTTAAAAGGACACAACGGCGTGATGGAGGAACTCCTGAAGTTTTCTCCGTCTCTCGGCCTTCTGAAGGTAAAAGGTGGCGTTCTGAGTGCAGTCCATCCTGGCAGAACCTCCAGCCGACCTCTGTCTCTGTTTGTCTTCAGAATGGCTCCACTGCTCTGCATGCTGCTGTGATGGGGGGAAATGTTTCCAGCGTTCAGCTGCTGCTGGGGGCCGGCGCAGACCCAGCACTACCTGACAAGGTGAGCGGTCACGCTGCCCTCAGGTGGGTGGAGCTGCCTGGGTTTCTTCAAGCTTTTCCTCCTGTTTATCATGCAGAACAACAAACTACCTGCAGACCTTACAAAGAACCATCGCATCCTGATGCTCTTAAGCCAGAAGAGTGTGAATGAGGGGAGCTGATGACTCCTGGTGTCCACGCTGAGGAAGACCTGCAGAAGAATCACAGCAAAAGAGATCAGTTTAGCTGAAATACAGCCGCATGTAAACAGCTGATGTGAACGTGCTGTCGCTTCCGGTCTGTTTCAGCACGAGTTACACATTATTGATCTGAATAAAACAGTCAAGTGTGTGTTTGTGGTCAATGCTCAGAGGAGAAGGGGATGATGATGATGAAGACATCACAGAGGTTCGGGTCTGAAGATGATTGACAGCTTCGCCGGGTCACGTGATCAGCGCGGAAATCGAGCTCTGGATGCGGAAGAAACGGAGCAGGATGTTTGGAGTTCACACTTCTTTAATCTAACGTCTGTTGACGGTTCCAGTCGCAGAAAAAGCAGCGACGGGACTCGAGTGTGAGCCTCTCTGGAACAAAACCTCCCCGTTTCCCGACAGCATCACCTGGGATGGCGGCCGGTAACTTACAGGTGAGTTTGTCAAACTTCCTACCTGATTACTCAACGTGTCGCAGAAACGAGTCGGTTTAGTTGAACCGAGACAGAAGAACAGCCGTAAGCGCAGTCTTCGTGTGGTCGTTAAAGGATGAAAACTCTTCCGGTTCTTTTGAGGATTACAGAGAATCAGACAGCTGATTTTATAATCGCACCGTTTTGGTCAAACGTTCAAGCACTTCCGAGTTCCCGTCCACACCTGTGCGCAGGTGTTCCGGGGTCGTACATGTCCGAACAGTGTAAATCAATATTTAATCAAGACTGGTTCAACAAAAACATTGTTTTTGTTAAGGATCTTATGGATAGTGACGGTAATCTTTTGACCTTACCCGCTTTTGAGGGTAAATTCAACTTTTCGTGTCTGAAAGAGTTCAAAAGTGTTTGTGGTGTAATTCCTGTTGCTCTGATCCAGCTAATTAAAATATTATTTTACACTCCCAGAATGTGACGGCTTCAATCCCAATGCTACGGATTTGTGGATGTGATTTTTTTAGATTTCAAATGTAATAATACATTTATCAGCAATACTTTCCAAACAAAAAATATACTAAGATTACAATCAGGCTTCCTTAGAACATTCATTGATGATTTTTTTTATTTAGTATTTCAGATGTCTTAGTATTTATGGAAACCATAGATGTATTCTTGTCAAATCTCATGAAAAGAATTATACTACTTGGAACATATTCACACATTCACTGCTGTAAACGCAGAGGTTACAAACCCGCGTTTCTTGTTTTCTAAATGCATTTGTATTGTACTTTATATCTCTTAGACATATGAAAGACTGGAAAATTTCAGATGTGATCTCCAAAGAAATCTCCTCATGTTTATTATTTTATTTCTTTACAGTTGTTTTTCCTCCCTTTTATTCATTTTCAACTATTAGTGCCCATTACATTTATTTTTTGTATTTGCCCCCTTGCGAAAAGATTGTGTTATACTTTACTTGTGTTTGTATGTTGTAGGTCGTGAAGTGTTAAATTAAAAAAAAAACAACCCCCCAAAAAAACCATTCAGTCTGTAAAAGCCTGAAGAAGAGCTGGGTGATGATGATTCGGTGGGTTGGTTGTAGTTTTAACCACAGCAGGCAGACACAAAAGGCGGAGCTTTGTTTGGGATAACATGTAGGATAACAAATGTGAAAAGGGATCTGGAGTTGTGAAAGCATACCTACAGACAATAATTATTGACCAAAATATTTGGACAAGCCAAGAGTTCTCTTAGACCAGGAGTTCTCAAAGGGCGGCCCGCGTGCCAAAGTGCAGCCCACGTGCCAAAGGGCGGCCCGCGTGCCAAAGGGAGTTTTTGTGACTACTTGATAAATACAATGAGCAGCTGCTGTCCTGAACTGATGGGGAAACAAACAGAAAGTGAAACTCTTTTTCCTCGTTTATTGCAGGAGCTACGTTGTAAAAATAACTTGTGACGATGAAACCTACAAATTAAGATTACAGATGTTAAACTCCTCACTACACACTTTACACTTTTCAGACATGGACATTTTTAAATCCAAGATTATAGACTGAAAACAAAGATCTGATCGCAATCACAGATTTATGTGGGACTGAAGAGCTGCGCGTTTCATTGACGAGGTCTTCAGCCAATCAGGACACAGAACAGGGTGCACTGTTTAAAAAAGCAGCAGCATGATCGCACTGAGACCAGGTGAACTGCAACGTGGAGGGAGAACTCTGTATTCTGTTCTGTTTGACAGGAATTTGGGGGTTCAGAAAGAGGTACAGACTGTAGAAGCATGGATTAAAATGTCATGTTCTATGAGGGTCTCGATTATCTGGGCAGAATGAAAATAATATAATCATGGGTCTCTGAAAGTGTTTGGGGGCCGGGCCAGATATGGCCCGCGGGCCGTAGTTTGGGGGCCCCTGCTTTAAGGGAAAAACGTGTTGTTACTTTGTGGTATCTCCTGGGCTGGATAAAGTCATGTCTGATTTCTAGCAGCTTAATGCAATGCTCAAAGAATTCAATATAAACAGTCACTATGTAACAAATCATAAAAACTATGACAAATTTACTGGTGAGGAGTGCAGCAACAAGCTCCAACAACTACAATGTCTGAGGTTCACATAGATGATAAACTCTGTAGGTTTTTACATTGACGTCTTGTTTGATCAACTCTACCTCCAGAATGAACAGATTTTATATGCAAAACAAAACTTGGGTAAAAAGTTTGATCTTTTATGAGTTAAAAGCACAAATTATCTTATGCTGAACAACATTGGTTATAAACAAATCACATTTTGAGAGGTGCTTTTTATATTTTTGCTTTTGTTCGTGCCAAAAAATAGACCTCATTCATATTTATTATTAAAAACAAAAGGCCCTGAATGCAAACCCAAATGTCTTAAAGGCTAAAGTAAGACAATACAGCTCCTTCTAGGTTTAGATCAGTAGAAAACGAGCCTGAATGGCTCTTTCACTGGTAAAGGTTGCTGACCCCTGGATTAGGCCTACTAGACGAGTAGAAGAGCCGACCAGTAACTTCCAACAGCAACTGAGGGAGATTATTTGTTGTAAATAGTTTTTGCTTACAATATAGTCTGAAATGGACATCCCACGGGTCTGATGTTGACAAAAATAGATTATATTTCTCAGTTAAAACTAGTGTTGCCACAAACGATTATTTTACCAATCGACTAATCACCGATTATTTTTTCCGATTAGTCGACTAATCGGGTCTTACGCAAACTGGATGTAAAGCACACATCTTAACCTTCATTAGCTTTAAACTAACTAAAAACTAGATATATAGCATTTCCCGTGATAATGCTAGTGTGAATGCTGGAAGCTGAATTTGGCTGCTGAAGATGCTGAAATAGATAGCTAAAAACACTATAGCTGCTAGCGGAAGATGCTGAAGCTGATAGCCTGCTAAAATATTAGTTAAATGCCAAATTAGCCTAAAAAAATCCTAAATTAACCAAAATAGCGAACATGTAGCTGAAATATTGGCTAAACTCCAAAATGGCCTAAACAAATCTAATAAATGTCAAAATAGTCCATAAAGCTAGCAGAATGCCTTTATATATTTGAACTTTACTACACTCCAACTCATCCATCCATCCATCTTCTTGTCCGCTTCTTCAATTTCGGGGTCGCGGGGTGCCGGAGCCTATCCCGGCTACTGAAGGGCGAAGGCGGGGTTCACCCTGGACAGGTCTCCAGTCCGTCCCAGGGCCTCAATCACACACCCATTCACTCTCACATTCACACCTAGGGGCAATTTAGAGTCACCAATGAACCTAAGAAGCATGTTTTTGGACGGTGGGAGGAAGCCGGAGTCCCCGGTGAAAACCCACGCATGCACGGGGAGAACATGCAAACTCCACACAGAAAGGTCCCAGCCGGGAGTCGAACCGGGGCCTTCTCGCTGTGAGGCGAGAGCGCTAACCACTGCACCACCGTGCAGCCCACACTCCAACTCCGTATAATAAAAAGTAACGACTAATCAACTATTAAATTAGTCGTCAACTATTTTAATAGTCGATTAGTCGTTGATTTGTCGACTAATCGTGGCAGCCCTAGTTAAAACAATGTTTCAAATCTTGCTCTTTTTGTTCTTCTGCTCTTTTAACTGTACAAATAACTCTTGGTCATTGAAGTTATTAAAAACAGTATTTTTCTTTCTATCGATTTTTTTTTTTTTGATTTTTTTTTTATCAACTTTGGCCCCCAGTCTAATGTGGAGTTCTTCATTTGGCCCTCTGCTACAAAAACCTTTACTCTCACCAGTTCTGGCAGGGGACACCTGCAGTCCTCTGAGGACAGGTTCATCCTGAGCCTGTCCTCTCAGAACATCGTTTCTCTGATGAAAGTGTCCCTTCAGAGGTATGAGTTACAGCAACACTTCAGCTGACAGCCCGTCAGTCTGCTTTGATTTAACTGTCATGTCCTTCTGTGGTTTCTGTAGTCTGAGGGACGTGGGCTTGTGTTAGAACCTTGAGGTGTTTCTCCTTCATTCAGGTGTCTTCGTATTTGTCCTCAGAAAGCCATAGATCTGGCCAGCAAGGCTGCAGAGGAGGACAAAGCCAAAAACTACGAGGAGGCTCTCCGCTGTTATCAGCACACTGTGCAGTATTTCCTTCATGTGGTCAAATGTGAGCACCGCCGATGGCATCTGTGGGATCTGGTCTGCATTTGTGTCATACGGTTGAGAGCTTGATGGTGTTGTTCCTGCAGATGAGACTCAGGGGGATCGAGCAAAGCAGAGCATCAGGGCCAAGTGTGCGGATTACCTGGACAGAGCCGAGCAGCTGAAGGAATACCTGAGGAAGAAGGAGAGCCAGGACACGGCCAAACCTGTGAAAGAGGCGGGGGACAAAGGGTGAGAGTCACCCAGAAATGCTTGGATCAAAAAGGTTTAATCCTACATAAAGTGATGCTCGATTAAACATTCATGGACCCATCATTTGGTTTTTATTTAGATCAGGAGTGTCAAACTCAATCGCACAGGGGGCCAAAATCCAAAACACACCGTAGGTCTTGGGCCGAACAGGATAAACATTTATTGAACACTCTAAAACTACATTTTTAAAACTTTAAAACCATAACTTTTTAACATAATTATGAGCTAGATACATAGCATTACCTGTGATAATACTAGTGTGAATGTTGTAAGATGAATATGGCCGCTGAAGATGCTGAAATTGATAGCTGAAACCGCTGAAACTTCAAAATAGCCTAAAAAATCTTAGTTATGCCAAAATAGTCCAAAAAGCTAGCAAAATGCCAATTTTTTATGACTTTAAAACCATAATTTTTTAACATAATTATGAATAATTAAAAGGCAGGAATATTATTCTAGTAAATCAACTAGATAAAACTAACTTGTATAATTTTGCAAGAATATATTTATATGGAGAGTAAAATATTGAAAGTTATTTAAGGTTTAAATTGATTTATTCTGGAATAATATTCCTGTCTGTTTTTATTCATAATTGTGTTAAAAAGTGAAAGTTTTAAATTTTAAAAAATGTAGTTTTAGAGAGTTCAATAAATGTTTATCCTGTTTGTCCCGCGGCCTAAGGTGTGTTTTGGATTTTGGCCCCCTGTGTGATTGAGTTTGACTCTCCTGCTCTAAAGGGTTCAGGCATTGCTCTTTAATGTTGCTAATAAATCATAGATTAAAATATGTTTTTGTGATCTCAGGAGTGAGAGTGATGAAGGTGAAGACCAAGAGAAGAAGAAATTCAAAAACCAGCTTTCAGGTGAGGGGAACTGTGGCAGGCGGCTCACCTGTACAGGTGTTCTGTGTTGCTCATGGGTCTGTGGTGTCCTACAGGTGCCATCGTTATGGAAAAGCCCAACATCAAGTGGAACGATGTAGCCGGACTGGAGGGAGCCAAAGAAGCCCTGAAAGAGGCAGTGATCCTGCCCATCAAATTCCCTCACCTGTTCACAGGTACCCTCACACCACGCTCACCTGCGTTCCAGACACCGCTTTGACGGGGGTTTAGGAGAAAGCTGTTTCCGTCTGTGCAGGAAAACGAACCCCGTGGCGGGGGATCCTTCTCTTTGGCCCTCCTGGAACGGGAAAATCCTACTTAGCCAAAGCAGTGGCGACGGAAGCGAACAACTCCACCTTCTTTTCAGTGTCCTCCTCTGACCTGGTGTCCAAGTGGCTGGGAGAAAGTGAAAAGTGAGCTTTGAGTTCTCTTTGTGAGGAAAAAGCTGGAAACATCTGCACGATCCATATCTCTCCACTTACATTTCTGTGCAGGCTGGTGAAGAACCTTTTTGCTTTAGCCAGAGAACACCGGCCGTCGATCATTTTCATTGACGAGATCGACTCTCTGTGCGGCTCCAGGAGCGAGAATGAAAGTGAAGCAGCCCGCAGAATCAAGACCGAGTTCCTCGTTCAGATGCAGGGTGAGAGGACGCTAGCAAAGACCTTTTCCTCTAAAGTCTGATGATGATTAGTGTTGCCGGCGGTCTTTAGGCCGCCTCCCTGACAGCAAAAGTATCAGGTTTTCAGTGCCAGAAGAAACCATGAAGCATTTGAAGCTGTGATCATTCACTCAACCGGTCCGGGTCTGGCCTTTTCTCAGGTGTTGGAAATGATAACGAAGGAATCCTCGTCCTGGGAGCGACTAATATACCATGGACGCTGGATTCCGCCATCCGCAGAAGGTCAGTTCTTTCTAGGAGGAGCCTCTTATCATCTCTCTGCTACAATGGAAGCAGATGGAAACTCCATGAGAGGCTTTCTGACTAAAACCCAGTTTCCTTTAGGTTTGAAAAGCGAATCTACATTCCTCTGCCAGAGGAGCACGCTCGCTCCTCCATGTTCAGACTTCACCTGGGCTCCACCCCCAACAACCTGACAGAAGCAGACTTTGTCACCCTGGGAAAGAAGACGGACGGCTACTCCGGAGCAGATATCAGCATCATAGTGCGGGACGCCCTGATGCAGCCTGTCAGGAGGGTTCAGTCCGCCACTCACTTCAAGAAGGTGAGACCACGGAAACCAGAGCTCAACTCACCTGTCCACCTGAAAAATGGCTACAGATCCAGTCAGAGCACGTGGCGGCTGATTGACAGATTCAAAAGATTCACATCCTCATCAGTAGCTGTTTCTGCTGCTCCTGGTGTGAACAGCAGCCTTTACCTCTTTGACCTCCCCTCAGGTGCAGGGCTCCACGTGGAACCATCCTGGGGTTGTGGTGGACGACCTGCTGACGCCGTGCTCACCCGGCGATCCCGACGCCATCGAGATGACATGGATGGAGGTTCCCGGAGACAAACTTCTGGAGCCGGTTGTGTCCATGGTCAGTATGGACTCAGTTGATGGTAAACACAGTGAGTCTAAGCTCACAAGGCTAGCGTTGCAGCTCAGGAGCAGTCTAGCAACAGCAGATGGCTCCTATTGGCTACTGGATGTCTGTAGTCACAGGATCTGCTGCCGCCCTCACAAAACTCTGAACTCACGTAGGTTCACACGATAACTCGCCATTTCTACAGGAAGTACAGTAAAACCCCCTTATCTGATGCGGTGTCCGGCCAAAATTTGAACCCAACAAAATGGATTCACAGCGCCGCAGAGGGCGGCCGCAGAGGCCGGACCGCAGAGGCCGGACCGCAGAGGCCGGACGTGGGATTTCCTCTCACTTTTTTAAGACTGCAGCGCTCGCATCGGAGCCGTAACGCTAACCGTGGGAACCCAGGGTCATTCAGGTCTTTTCTATTTTATACTGGGTAACAAGACTGTAAGTCTTTGTTTCTGATCAGATTGAGAACGGTTTTCCAGGCGTTATAAAATCTGAGATCAGAACCATGAATTGAGTATCGAATTTTTTCAAGAGACAAACATTGCAAAAGGTCCTTCACCCGTGTTTAAATGTAGGTGGGAGTTTGTCGATCCGCCTGGTCAAGAGAGCTGGAAAAGCAGTGAAAGATTTTCCTGATGAATTTAAATAGAGTTCTGGTGGTGTTACTCCAAAAATAACCACAATCACAGATTGTTCAATAGCTGTGTTTTCACTTCACATTTCCACTTTATCAAAATTCTAGGAATTTTGAAAAAGCACAATTTCTCAATGAGACTTTCCATTAAATCATAATTATGTGATAAAACACAAACCAACTCACGCGATAAGTTATTAAAAACACGGCGATGAATGAGAACAAGTGTTTTTTATAATAACCATTAATAACCATTCTAACTAGTGAGCAGCTGGACCCTTTGTTTTAAAGCACAAGAAGATCCCTTTAGGTTTCTGTCACGGCACTCACATTCATCATCAGAAGAGACTTCTGCGTCTTATTTAGGCTGCAAGCTGCAGCTACAGATGAAGCGTAGAGGAAATCTTGGTTGTTGATTTTACAGAGGAGCTGTACGATTCTGCATAATACACAACTTAGGATCTGTTGGATCTCTGGTGGCGCCCTCTGTAACGCTCAGAGCAGAAGCACATTTCATTTGAAAAAGGAGTTTCCATTGCAGTTTTGGAAAAATTTCCATTTCAATACTCTCCAAAAACCATCTCCTCTGAGGGGCAAAACTTGTTTTTTTCATAAATGTCATTTTTTTCAAAATTGTGGTGTTTCCAGTAAGAAAATCCAATTTGCAAAATTTCTGAGTTAATGAAAATGCAGCTAATGTGGATTTTTAAAGCTGGAGATAAAAATTAAAGATTGATTTCTAAAACTCATTTAATGTTGTCATGTGATAGAGAACCGGGTTCGGTGCGACAGCGATCACATTTGTCATGAGTTTCAGGTTTCATTTGAGCAGGTTTTTCCTTTTAACAGTGTTACTGGAGGGGTGATGGAGGTTAATTGTGATTTCTGGATTTTCTCACACAGACGGACATGCTTCGCTCAGTGGGCAACACCAAGCCCACGGTCAACGAGCAGGACCTGGAAAAGCTGAAGCAGTTCACCGAGGACTTTGGTCAGGAAGGCTGATTCCACCTTTGGTCAACACCAGAGCAGCTAACACCTGTGGAGGCTTCTGTTTACATGCCTTTTCCCTCTCAAATCTATATAAACATGTATTTTTGTAACTGCACTTGTCACTGTTAGGTCAGCAGCTGGACTAACTCACCTCCATGAGGAACCCGTTTTCTGACACTAAGACCTCATGGAAGCTGGGTCGGGTTGCACTTTGAGACATTCCTTGATGCTTTTTAGAAACATTTTTTTTCCCCAAGTCAATAATGGGGGGAGGGGTCTTTTCAGAGCTCAGTTTCTCTGTAGAGCTACAAGAACCTTCTGGGTTCAGTGGGGTGACAGAGAGGAAACAGAAGCTCATTAGCTGAGGTCTTGACTCGCCGTGTTCTGTGAACAACTCTCAGGGATGAATAAATGAGACAAAAACAAGTCGGACTTTATTATTATTTGAACACACAAATGAATGGATTTCAGTCAGCAGAATACAGTTAATTCCAGGCCAGAGGAAAAGTTATACATGTTTTAACACAAACATTAGCTTTGAGCAATGTCATAAACATGAACCGAAAGTATCCTAAATAAAGCATGAACACAAACACTCTTCCTGGGGCTTCAACCGTACTTCTAATACAATAAATAAATAAATACAGTTTAATTTACATGAAAAATGTAAGGCATTTATGTGGAAAGATGGTTGAAAAGTTGTTCATCTAAAACAGGAGTGGGGGCCAAAACACACTTTAGATCGCGGGCTGAACGGGATAAACATTTATTTAACACTAACTACATTTTTAAAACTTTAAAATTGTAACTTAACATAATTATGAACTAGATATACAGCATTAGCTGTGATAATAATAGTGTGAATGATGTAAGGTAAATTTGGCAGCTGAAGATGCTGAAATTGATAGCTAAAAACGCTGAGGCTGATAGACAGCTAAAATATTAGCCAAATCCCAAATTAGCATTAAAAAAACTTAGGTTAGCCAAAACAGCATGTAGCCGAAAAGATAGCTAAACTTCAAAATATCCTTAAAAACTGAAAAAAAGCCTAAATTAGCCAAAACAGCTAGGATGTAGCTGAAATATTAGCTGAACTCCAAAACAGCATTAATAATCTTAGTAAATGCCAAAATAGTCAAAAAAGCTATCAGGGTGCCAATTTAAAAACTTACCTTTTTAACATAATTACGAATAATAAAAGGCAGGAATATTATTCCAGAATAAATCAATTTAAACCCTAAATAACTTTCAATATTTTACTCTCCATAAAAATATATTTTGCCAAAATTATACAAGTTACAAATGAGCACAAGATAACATCGGGTCACTAATAACAATAAAATGATCTGGAGGGCCGGGTAGAATTACCCAGAGGGCCGGATCCGGCCCCCGGGCCTTGACTATGACACATGTGGCTAAAGAGACTGACCTCTTTGAGGAATTCAGGGCAGAAACCAACACTTTATTTTAAATCAGGTTCAAACAAAAACACGTCAACAGCTGCCAATGAGAGAAAAGAACAAAATTATGCACACTGACAGAAAATCAAACGGTAAGGATATCTTTTCCCCTTTTCAGTAGGATTTTGGTAAATATCAAAACCAAATTCCTCCAAACAAGGCTCCAGAAAATAGAAAGATGAAAGGAAGTATTTGTGTGTGTGTTATTCAAGGCTGCGTTCACCACCATCAAGCAGAATACATTCGCAACAAACCTGGCAGTAAGCAAATAACAGAGAAACAATCCAGAATAAACACCAACAGGGACATCAATGTTGTTCAGAGGACCTAAAGCGTGCATAAACATGTTTTTGAAACCAAGTTATGAAGACTATTCATATTAAGACAACTCAAAAAGGTTGACAAACAGCCAAAGTGCTTATAGTATCTCAGATGTACCCTGACGGACTGATCATAACTTAAAAGACTGAGAAGAGAGATCCCAGAGCCAAACCAGTAGCTGCTCCAGCGAGCATGCCCAGAGCCACGTCTCCTGCATCCTCGCGCTGCCGCTCCCGGATGATCACATGGTTCACTGCAGCACCTGAGAAACATCACAAAGGCCTGGACTACAGCCGTCCTCTCTCGTCTTGAGCTGAAGCACGCATGCTGGGTAAAACTCACCTTGGTACTGATATGGATAAGCAACAGTGTATGGTTCCCCTTCAGCAGAGTACACAACCTGTGTGGTGTTGAGAGGGAGAGTAGTGTAATCCCCATATGGGCCTGGAGCATAAACCTGGACAAGAAATGAGGACAAAGTTCCTGTAAAAGCTGAGGCGTCGCCCCTGATGCTTAAACACTAAATCTTTAACATACTGTAACTTTTTTAATTAACACAATAATTCCAGTAGATTGTGAAGGAGAAGAGCGGCTCGAGCCGAGAACTTAAACACTGGAGCTCTGGTGTGAAAGGGTTAAAGATCCACTTCATTGAAAATGGTGGTTCTGGTGTTGTTAACATGTTCTTGTAGCGTTTATCTCCTGATGGAGGACATCTATAAAAGAATCTCAGATTAAAACCTTGATCATTTTTGTATCCAAATTGTGATGGATCAGGACCAAATGAAAACCTGCAGTTTGAACTGAAAGGGGCGGGGCTAAACGTTTCCCTGCTCTGCTCCATTCTGATTCATCCACTGTCAGACAAATAGATCCATGAACGTCTTTGCTTTCCTCGTCTGAGCTGGAATCTGGATCAGCTCTGATACTGCTCAGCATTTTGCTTTGGTAATGTTAGCGTGAGGTAGCGAGGTGCTATAAGCTAGCAGCAAAGAGTGTAAACAAAAGACTAGCCAGAGGCTAACATCCACGCCAACAGCCTCGACCATAACTTATCCATGTACATCTTCATTTTCCTGGTCTGAGCTGGAATCTGGATCAGAACTGTTTGGCTGGACAGCTCTGATGTTGCTTGCCATTTATCTTGGGGTTGTGTGGGGCTGTAAGCTAGTGCAGGAGTCCCCAAACTATCATTTTGTACCCATATGCGACTGTTACTTTGTGGTTCAGGTGCCTTATGTTTGCGGTGCTGTTGTGAACATCTGTATGCCTTGAAGCTTGGTAAACTTAAACAAAGCATTAAAAAAAAGGAGTCCCCAAACTATGACATGCAGGCCGGATCCGCGTGCCATTTGGCCCGGCCCCCAAACAATTACAGAGACCCATGGTTTTCGTATGTATTTTTATATATTGTATTTATTGGTTTAAATTTTTATTTTTTTCTGTAAAGATTACAGAAAGTGATTATTAAAATGTGGTTATGTGTGGCATTCTGGAAAAACATAATTGTTTACATTTACGCTGTGATTGTTACACTTTTTCTGTTAGCTTACAAACCGACCCGGCCCCCCATCAGAGAAGAAAACAGTTTTGTGGCCCTCACAAGACAAAGTTTGGGGACCCCTGATCTGGTGGGAGAAAGTGTATAAAAAAGGATGATGGGATATCAGTGGAGGGATACTTCCATGTCAGGAGTCAAACCCAGAACTTCTAATGAACTCCTGCTGCTCTGTAGAAAATATGTCTTAAAAAAGACAGTGTTTTTTTATTTTGGCTAAAAACTGCATTATCATAATGAAAAAGACCAGTGGGAACACTTTGACAAAAGAAATACATTTATATAGCATATAATCTCGGAGTGGAACGTTCCGGTATTGTTTATAATCGTTGTCACATTCACATGTGTAAGAGTAATTTGTGGGGATAATGCACACAGTATCTGTAAAAATAATGATGAAGGTCAGCCTTGACTCATACGCACTTTGAGTTCTCTGTTTTTAATTTTTGTTCAATATTAGGGTTCTAAGGGGAACATTGCATACACCAGCGTAGTTTTGATAACTAGTCCTAAAGTGTTTTTTTTTATTTCAATCATTTAAATGGTTTACTCATTTACCTGTGGGTGGGCATATTCTGAGTAAGGGGGAGGAGCCGATGCCATAACTTCCTGTGTAAAGCCGGCCTGAGGGGCTGCAACCACCTACATGTCAAAGAAACAAAAGTTTCCATTAAACCTCCAGTGGAGCGCTCTCAGTTACTCCATGAACTTCTATCAGGCAGTGAGCCTCAGAGTTCCACAAAACCAGACAGAAACAGCCCACATGTTTAAGCTTCAACCTTATGTTTCAGTAGTTCAATCTCCTTGATTTCATCTTCATTTTGAAATAAAAAATTCACTAAAACACAAGTTTAGTTTTAGTCTAAAATTATCAGATTTAAAAAAGAAAAAAAAAACCTCACCATATTAATTCTGGCATCTTGAAGAGCCATGGTCCACGCTCTGTTTTCAGAAAAAGACTTCTTAATAAAAGCTTTCCAGCAAACAGACACAATCTAAGAGCTCATAAGTGAATGCTACATCCGATCAAAGGTGACACGTGAACACAGTCTTACAGAGCATCATCTGCACTGTCAGCACACAGGCTGATGACGCGCCCATCCCTGCACACTATCTGCAGCAAGGCATCTCGGGGCTTCCCCTCCGGGGGGGTCAGATCTGATAGGAGAGGCAACGGCTACAATAAAAAACTGAACATCTAATTTTACAAAGGGTGACGGGTTTGAGAGCATTGAGATTCACCCAGACATGCAGCAGAATTCCGGATGTTGATGCAGCTGACTCTCATGTGAAGATCGTCCTCCATGTCCCGCCTCTGCTGGTCATTGTAGAACACCAGGCGTCCGTCAGCCCATAAGTCGAACCAGTTCCTCTTCCAGCGGCGCAGGATGGTACCTGCAACGACAAAAACCAGCTTCCATCAGCGTCTGCTGGAGCACTTTTTTAAAAACTTTATTGAAGATTATGCAAATTTGCAAATTAAAACTGCAAGCAGTTTGTAAAAAATTAATAACTAGTGTAATCTCTCAAAAAGAAAATCAATTATAGTATTCAGAGAGGTAATGAGGGCATGGTAAGCAAAATGAAATAATTCCAAGTAAGAAATAATCACAATATTAATAGAAAATAATACTTGGGTACTAGCAAACATAAAAATTCTAAAGATAGAGAATTATTAAAAAGAAAGCACAAATTGTTCCAGTGTTCTATGCTTTGGGTGTGTTAATCTTCTAAAGATACCCATAAAATTGACAGAACTCTATCATAAAACCTTCAAATCTGGGAGTAGTTTTTCCTCACTCTACACTTATGTATGTATAATTGAGATTGGAGAAGTAATAAATGAATACTATTTTCTACTGCTGGAGCACCCTGAATGCTGCGGAGGCCGCGCATGCGCGTCACTCACTCTGTCTGTGAAGCCAACCACTCTTCACCACAGCCATCTGAGAAGAGACAAGCAAACTGCTGGAAGTGAAACTCAGTAGACAGGCGAGACAAACGACAGTTTTTGACCAAACAACGAGTCTCGGTTTTAAAAGGCTGCAAGCTCCGCTTTGACACGTTTCAAACATTTTAGCTGCAGAAGAAAGAAACATTTGCAATGTTAGCATAAAGTTCGCAGTGTTTCACCCCCATCAGTTCACACACATCAAGCTAGATGGTGACGTACGTACGTAACCGCGTGTACCACTCGATAATTCGTGAAAACGCAGAAATAATCTGTAACCAGCACAAGATGAGGAGCGGACGGAGCGGACGGAAGGGCCTGCCTGTCCCGTTAGCCGGACCGGACTGTCGGACGGAAGCAGGAGCCTTCCAGAAGCCCCGCCCAAGAGACGTTTGTTTTGAATGACGCAACCCACCAGCTGACCGAGCTGGAAAGTGCTGGTAATCTGAGCGCGAACGCGCATGTGAAGGTCTCGCTCGGTCTGCGGGGTGGTGGAGCCGCTGGCTCTCCGTGAGGTTTCGGTGTTTCGGCGGGTGCAGGTCGACTGTCTGCCGGGAGTCCGTCTAAGGAAAACGAGACAAATGCTGCGCAGACGAGACAGGAAGAAGAGAGTTTGAGCGTCGACGGAGCGGAAGTCCTGACACCGACAGGGACCGACTGCCAGCCCGGAGTTACAAAACAAACTCTACAGAGCTCGGTTCGGCTAACAGTCCGGAAGCTAAAGGGCGCGCGGGAGCCGACCGTCAACTATGGCTACTGCTATATACCTGGAGCATTACCTTGACAGTGAGTGTCTGCTATGTCTGGTGGGGGTTGTTTCGGGCTCTTCGGTCTAGAAGTCTGGTAAAGTGTCTGTTAGTAGCTGAAACTGACTATCCTTGCATGCTAGCAGCGTCACTGGGGTTGAATTCCCGTTCACGCAGGAACACATGGATTCAGACAGAGGTTCGGTCTTTCTGTTGGAGTCTGGCGTAAACATGTCTCTACTGGAGTGAATTGTAACTGAAGAACTTTTTCTTTAACTCCGTGTGACGATGTTCCTGTTCGCTGCAGGAAAAGCGGGGTGTGCGCGTGGAAACCGCCTTTTCAGTGACCGCGCAGGCGCAGTGCACCCCTGGCTCCACAGACAGCTCTGTCAAACTGCCACTGGGCGGCGCTCGAGCGCTGCTCATCCTGTCAGCCCCACCACGCCGTTCAGCAAACACCAGGGCGCTCACATCTACAAGTGCATTTACATGATAAAGAACACGTTACACTCATTATCCCCCCAAACGGTTTTTCTACCATGACTGAGAAGAAACAGATCTGGAATGAGAAAATAATAGAAAACAAACCAGATCTCAACATTAACTTCCATCCATGTTCCCTCAGCGACAGTTTGGTTTTCACCAACAAGCTGTTATGCTGGACTCTTATGTTTAAACACAGCATTTCCTATCACAATTGAATGTTATGGAACAATTTTTACATTTTACACACACCAAAAACTTTTACAAAACTGGTTTGTCAACAAACATATTACAATAAATCAACTATTTGATGATAAGGGAGATTAGCATTCTTATAATACAATGTTGTACCTCAGAAAGAATTTAATATAGGTATTGGCTTAATTTGACATAGTATATATTTATTGGCACAAAAATGTGAAGGCTTAAATTTAACTAAAAAAATGATTTCAGTTGAGGGAATTGATCTGGTTGATAGGAAGTGCACAAACAAGTTTATTAGAGCCCAGTTAGATTATTATTCAAACCCTGTATGCAACATAGGTAGCCATATTTAGATAGAAATCAATGCACCGCAATTATTTTTTTATTACCGTATAAACCTGTCATTTCTGACTAAATCAAAGAATTTTTATTCAAGGTTATTCATAGATATAACCCAGTAAAATGATAATTGTTGCTGTTTCCCCAATGTTTGTAATAAGTGCTGTTTCTGTCAGGAAGATGGAGACAGTGTTGAACATCTTTTTGTGGATTGCTCTGTTGATTCTGTGTTTTGGAAGGACATGGAATTTTAACCAACAAGTATGTTTGGGGAAAAATGTTTATTTATCTATCACATGATTTTATTTATGTTTGAGGATCCAATTTTCCACTCCAATTAAACATATAATTGACCTTTATCTTTCTTAATTTCTTCAATGGCATCATGATTTGTCCTCCTGTGTTCATCTCTCCAGGTATTGAAAACCTGCCGTGTGAACTACAAAGGAACTTCACGTTAATGCGAGACCTGGACAGCAGAACGGAAGGTGGTGGTTTTGTCTCTTAGTTTTTTATCTAAAGACAACCGAAAAGGACATTTTCCTTTTAGCTTAAGGGCTGCCACAATTGGTCCACTAAAGAACTCTTAAAATAGTCGACGACCAATTTAATAGTCGATTAGTCGTTAGCTTTATATAAAATGGAGTCAGTGTAGGAAAGTTAAAGAGTTGTGAGCGTTCAGCACCACAAAATGCACTTTTGTTATATTTGAGTCAGTGAGACCAAAACTTTATCTTTAGAGAAAAATAGTTCCTTGCTTCAGATGTCGACCTCATTAGATTTATTACCAGAAACTAATGATGGAAAGAAGCTGCATAATTCATCAAAAGTTTAATAAACTATTATCTTATTGTCTTTATTTTTAGCAGTGGCGGGCCGTGCATTTCACACCTAGGCCTTCAGTAGTGCTCCATCTGAATCAATCCAACCCTCATTAACTATTTTATGGCAATAAAACTTCTAGTGCAGGTACAGCTGCCACACACACACCAAAAGCATAAAAAATAACCTGATAAAATTTCAATATTATGTAGGGAGATAGCAAAATTTTACTCACCAAAAATCCAGATTATTTAAACACAAAATCCATCCTTTCTATCCTCAAGAAGATTTCAATCACTCTGTCGTGCAGAATCCGTGCGTTTCGCAGATGGAAAGTGTTCCGTGGCTGTGATAAGCTGGAAAATGTTCTGGTATTCCTGAAGCCTCTTGTGGTCCAGGAGGGAGACAAACATCAGTTTTTGTGATCTTGAAATCAGGTCTGTGTCTGGAAAATAATATTGTCGGTAGTGCGCGCGAGGATTTTGCGCTGCACCTCTTCGTGCGCTCGGAGCGCCCGCGGTGCGTTCAGGGGCCTCGTAGATTTCCTCGTATCAGCTTCTCTCCCGCTCAACGGAGTCATGGAACTCCTTTACCCGTGCCAGACAAAACTGTGCCACAACTTTACCCAGACATTCATTTTCCACCAAAAATCAGACGATGAGACGCTTTCCACTGGTAACATCTTCAAACCTGACACGCCGCTCCTCGGCACCTGTGTCCGTCACATAACGCAGAACCAGAGCGAGCTGCGAGCTGTCCAATCAAAGCTCGTGAAAATGATGACGTTTCCGTGCGCCTGCTAGCTGGCCTTGGTTTCGCCTACTCCAAATCTGATTGGTTGAAGCAACAGTTTGGTCGACAATTATTTTATGCTACAGGGCCCGCAGAACTGATTGTGAAGGCCTCCGGGCAGATTTCTTTGACCCTAGCAACAAATGGTGCTGCAATGTGATTGGTTAATGCTTAAATAGGAAAATACACGTCTGGAAGCAGCGCAACCAGGGAGACAGCAATGAAAGGACGAAGACAGAGCATTTGGAATTATAGAATACGTATTCACGGAAATAAATAATTAATATCAGTCTGTGATTCAGATATTTTTAGGCCAGCAGAGAAGGCCTTGCAGGCCCTGACGGCCCGCCACTGATTTTTAGTTAGTTTAAAGTTAATGATGGTTAAGATGTGCGCTTTACCTCCAGTTTATGCGTGACCTGATTAGTCAACTAATAAAAAATAATCAGTGATTAGTCGTCTATTAAAATCGTTGTTTGTGGCAGCTCCAGCTGTTTCCAAAAGACAGTTTTTTAATAAAACCCCTGGTCTGTTGTAGAGTTGTAGGTATTTATCATTTAAGTCAAGGCAGCCTTTGAGTGGTCATCATTGTGGGTCGCCATTGAAAACTTTGCTGCTCCTCTACAGAAAAGAAAGGAGAGATTGACAGACTGGCAGAAGAATACATATCTAATGTGAAGAACCTGGCTTCAGAGCAGAGAGTGGAACACCTACAGAAGATTCAGAATGCCTACAGCAAGTGCAAGGAGTTCAGTGACGACAAAGTTCAGCTTGCAATGCAAACGTATGAAATGGTGAGCCTCAAAGAGCCTTCATGGCAACATGGCATCTCTCTCATCTGACTGGACTTTTTAGAGGCGTGCTTTCTGGTCAGAGTGGAACTGAGTTTGTAAGAATCCCTCCTTCTGCTCTAAAGGTGGACAAACACATCCGCAGGCTGGATGCAGATCTGGCCCGCTTTGAGAATGAGCTGAAGGAGAAGCTGGAGTTGAGCGGCTATGAGAGCACCGATGGCAGAGCCTTGAAAAGTGAGTCTTCCTGTTGAAAAGCTCTTGACAAAAGTTTGCACTGCAGGTTTACTGTTTTTACCAAATGTAATGTTTGACTCAGAAGGCGACGTGCGGGGGCAGCGGGACAAGCGTGGATCCAGAGGACGAGGAAAGAAAGGTTCTGATGACGACTCTCCCAAAAAGAAGAAGATGAAAATCAGGTACTGTTGGTTTAGGAAAGCTCTGAGGGTTGTTATGCTGTCACTTTGATCTTCATGCGTGACCTTGATGTTTCAGCCAAGACTTGAGCGACGCTCTGCTGCCAATGCAACCGTCAGATGTTTTGGACATGCCCGTTGATCCCAATGAACCCACTTACTGCCTGTGCCATCAAGTGTCATACGGAGAGATGATTGGATGTGACAACCCAGACGTAGGTTTTTTATTTGTACATTTCCTTTTATGCTTAAGTTTATCAAATCCTCTCTGAACCCCACTCGTTTCTTACTGTTAGTGTCCCATTGAGTGGTTCCACTTTGCCTGCGTTGACCTCGCCACTAAACCAAAAGGAAAATGGTGAGTTGATCCTCTTTTTCTGTGGTCATTTATGACCTTCTGAGTTAACATGTGTTCTCAAACAAATGATCTTAACAGGTTGAATTTTTTTGGACTGAGATCAGACCTTTAATCAGATGGTTTCTGATTTTGTTCAGTTAAAACATTTTGAAGCTGTAAAACTTTATGCTCCCACCATCATAAAAAAAACAAGTATAAAAGAGTTAAAGTCCCACTCCAGTCTTATTTTTTTCTTTGGTAAAATTGTTCCCAGTTGTTTTCTATGACTGCAGTTTTTAGCCAAAATCAAAAAGACTTTGTTCGTTTTTAAGACATTTTATACAAGCAACAGAAACGCATTCGAAATACAATCCCCTCCCTGTTGCTGAGAGCTCTGTCTGAAAAAAACATCTTTATAAAAATCAGTATTAGATAGAAGATGTTAAGAAGAATTTATTGGAGCAAGAACGGTCATTCTGACTATTAAAATGACAGTAACGACTGCCTATTCCTCAATCTGGGATTTTGACTTCCTTAACTCTTCAACACCGGAGCTCCAGTGTTTATGCCCTGTGATTTACTGTACTTTTTTAATAATCGTTAACACGATTATTCCAGTAGATTCTGAATCACAATCTACTGGAATAATTGTGTTAACAATTAAAAAGTTACAGTACGTCAAAGATTTTGTTTACACGTCACCAGCGACGCCTCAGGTGTTAAGGGGTTAAACCAGCCAGTACTTCCTACTTGGAACGGGGGTTGTTGGAGTTCTCCACTTCAGATCTGAAAGGAAACATCAAGAAGCAACTTTGACGCTTGTTAAAACAAAGACGGTGTACGGCGCATGAATTTAACGCCAATTGCCTTCAATGTGGACTAACAATTGATTTTAATAATGTGTAGGCCAGGTACACAGCGGGGGGGTCCGAACCGTGGCGACTGATCCACACGGATTATCTGTGATCCGTTATATCCCTAATACTCATGTTTAGAATATTCATGATTCAACTAGAGTATTTGCTGTGAACTAACTATAGTTATCCATCAATAAAAAGGAATTTCAGAAGATGTTAGTCTCAAGTGTTGTTGGTGTGTATTTTTCTAATGCCCTTTACATTTGAAAGTTTGACTTTTTAGTCAAGTTTGTGTATTTACAATGCAGTTGAAAATCAATTTAAAACCAAAGAAGGAAAAGATCTACTTGCATAATATCAGACACAGAAAACCCCCACTGAGCTAAGAGCTGAAATAAAAATCTCCTCCGGAATGTTCCAGAAGGCTTGATTTAGTTTGAATCAGAACCTTTGGGGTCTGAACACTGAGGGGTTGTTGGTATGTCAGGGGAAATTGCATGGCTCCTTCTGGGCAAATAACTGACTGATAATTGGGATATTTGAAAGTCATCAGTGTCTAAACTCCGTCTTCCTTTGACATGGCAGGTTTTGTCCGAGATGCACTCAAGACCGGAAGAAGAAATAAGAGCCTGTCAGGAATGCTCAAATGTTTTAGTGGTTTTGCTGTTTTGAAATAACATAGCATAGTTATGTGTGCTTACAAATTACAAAGTGAACCATAGGTTTACTAGGCTTGATTCAGATTTGTTCCACCTGAGCTTGTGACATCAATCTTCTTCCCTATACTGGCTTTACTGTCTGTGTCATAGAGTTTAGAACATATCCACAGTTGTCCAGCAGCTTTAAAATGTTTGACAGTGAACTACTTCTGTGTCCTGGATGTGGTTAGAATCCGGTCTGCTGAGTAATGAGCTGTGTATACCTGTATACTGTACTAACAAAGATGGAAATCCCACATTCTGGTTTAAGCTTACTTGAAGTGTCCGCTCTTCAAAGAACTATTTTTTTAGATAAAAAGAGAAATGATGCCTGCTGAAAAATGTCAAATCTGAAATGTGTAGATCTATACTGATATGGCAACAGTAAAAGAGGAATGTGTATTTTTTGTTACTACCTCCTTTGGATTTACATTTGCACTGCATAAAAAAGACTGCAGTTAAATGAGGTGCTTCAAACAAGTACTACATCTGTTCTTTTTCAATTAGCTGAAACCAATACAAGCACAAAGTTAGAATCCAGACTGTGTCAAAGTGACAACGCCTATGACATTTTTGAATGTATTGTGGTACTAATGGTGTCTCCGGTCACCTAATGAGGTATTCAAGCACTTTGAAGAAAGTACCCTGAAGAAGTATGATACTGCAGGCTGGGGGTAATATGTAGTTAGTGAAACTTTGCTGTAACACAAAAGTTCTGGGGAAAAGTCTGTCAGGCCAACAGAGATGGAAGCGAAACACTGATGCTTCTGTCCAAGCTTACATGGAACTATATATTTTATACAAGTCAATATTTTGTAGAAATGTTTCCAAAGAGATTTGTTTTATTGTTGAAATACTACTATACATTCAGAATTTATTTAATAGAAGTTAAGATTCTTCCTAATGTTTGACTGAAAATCATTCATGTTTTCTAAGCCACAAATGTTTAAACCAAAGTTGATGTATTTTCTTCAGCTCTGTATTTTATAACAAATAAATTTTCACTGGTAATCACAATTCCTGTATTAACAGTCTTTATTGATGTTACCATTCAAGATGCTCCTGGTCCTCCACTCCACTGCGGTCACTGTAACTTTGACAAAAAATAAGCTTCTAAATAATAAAAAAATAAGCTTCAAATGTGTATTTTAATGCAACTTTGGAGTTGGTGTTCCTTTAAAATCCGTCATCCGACTCGTCCCAGCTACAGTTCTCCTGAGGGGTCTTTTCAAAATCCACCTCCAGGTCATAAACAAAGCCTGGATCATCCTTGTGCTTCCTATTCCTCTCAAACTCCCTGTCCATTTGACCTTTCTTGCGAGCTAATTCCTTGTCATCTAGTTTGTTGAGGTCCTCGTTGGGGTCCAGGTGGAAGGAGGCGAGGCTGTGCTTCAGGCTGAAGCCATTCAGGTGGTCCTGCAGGATGACGTGAAGCTTCTCCAGCTGGCTCTGGGAGACTCCCTCCAGGTAGTCTCCGTGCCGGGTGTGCTCCTTCAGCTGCTCCGCAGCCTTGCCACAGTCTGGAGGTCACAAAGGAGAGACGTGTCTGGTCTACTCTGCTCCAGAGAAGGGGGCCTCATTACGACCAGCATCATGTTTACAACAACGAACATGATCAAATTGATCACTGCGACCGTTTGGAGCACAGAAAGACGAGCCAAGGCCAGAACACCATCCTTTATTTTATCACACCATCGCCTTTGTTAGATTATAATCATCTCACAAATGTAGTTTTCTTACCTGAAAACGTAGTAAAGTTTCTTATGGGTATCACTCTTTTCCGAAGCTTTTTGGTTTCCGTATTGACATAAAGTAAAACTATGGAAGGAGGGTTGAACCGCACACCGCAGCGCTTCGCCTCAAAACGCATCTCCTTTCCTCCAAATCGGTGTGTTTAATTATTTTCTTTTAAAACAAATTTAATTTCGCAGGTAGATTTAGCTAAATACGTGCTAGCTTGCTTTGTGGTCTAGCATTGTAAACACAGAGGACTTCGCTTGAGCCTGTTTAGAATTCCTGAGTGTTTGTATATATATGTATGTTTATATATATATACACACAATTTAACACAATCCTTTTGGGTTGTGTTAAATATGTTTATTTGTGTAATCTAAAGAATTTTTTTTTTTTAGGGATAAGAGCTTCGTGGTATTGTGGTTTTAGTCAGGCACTATCGTAGCCACCCTAAACCTAAAAGTGGCCCTTTAAAACCCACTTCCTTAAACACTTTCCTGACGAGTCAAGAGCCGGAGCGAAACTTTATTAAAACATAACATTGTTGCTGCCTTTTTAAATGTACTTTCTACGGTTTTATCTTTTTCTCTGTTCGGCTCCGTGTGTTTATTTACTGAAAGAGGGTAAACAAAGCTTTTTTGAATGCAATTTATTTTTAAATATTGGATAAAGCAGGCTTTCTGTATCAGATAGATAATATAGATTTACATTTTTCATTGATTATGCCATTTCTGACTATTACATAAAGATCAGTTAGCCTTAAAGTGATATTTTAGTTTTTTAAACAGGATGAAGTAATAATGAAATTGGATAAAACAATGAACATAGTTGTGTTTGTTTTTTGAAGACGGTGATGAGGACCTCTGCTTCTTCCTGGAAGGGGTCAAGCCCTCGTTGTCTGTGGAGCTCAGTAACAAGGGCTTTCACAGGTTGTTGGAAACTCATTTTCAGAAATAGGGAAATAGACGTTTTAAATTTTGTGAGTACTTTCTCCTGTGCAGGGAGGTGGTGACCACTGTTGAGCTTGGCAGTGAGACACCGGGCGATGTCAGAGCTTTGCTGGTTTACACATGGCCCAGGGGTGTCTACGTGGACCCTTATCAACTTGCTTTTCTGAGTGATCTTCGTGGCTGGCAGGTAAAACTGAAAATTTTCTAAAGTTTCTCAGTAATACGGAAAATTTAAAATATCTAAATGAAAGTTAAACTGTGTTTTTTTTATGCTTGTTTCTGTTTCTATCTCTAAAAGATGTTGTTTAATACCACAATTGACCTGGAAGAGCCAGCTCACCGGACTTCTGCGTTTCTCACCTATGTGTATCCCTCTCATAATGGACCAACTCCTGGTCCGCTCACAGTAACTATTCCAATTCATGGGCGCTACCACAAACCCGCCTTTGACGGGAAAAGCTTCACTCCTGTTCACATTGAACTTCCAGAGCTCCTGCTGTGGACTAAAAAGTGTAAGCATAAACATGTTAAATTTACTTTAAAGCCATTGTAAATTTACACTTTTAAAGAAAAAAATACAGCACATTGTTTTTGTGTTTCTTGATACAAATTCAGAAAAGAGCAATGTCTGTTTTTAACTAAATTTAATTTCATTTAGTAACAATACATATCATCGAAAAAATACTAAATAAATAGAAAAAAAACTGTTAAATGAGAAGGAGCAGAAAAAAGAAAACTTATATTATCTGCCCCTATTTTCTAGATCAACAAAATTAAATCAAATCTATCAATCAAGGAAAATGAAAATGATCTTTTACAATAATATTGAGGACATATAAGCAAAAATACATACACATTTACATAAACAGGTGTCTACACAGACCCTCATCTTATTCTATTTACCTGGACCAGTGGCATTCACTATATCAGTTTTATGAAATTATTTTTCTACATATTATCTCTAATATTTGCTTAACATCTCCCTCTTAAGTTTTCTGTACACATTGCTGTTTTAACTGTAGTAATGCATTTTGTCAAACTGGGTTCTGATCTCAGACATATAATAAGTGTGGCTAAAGCATCAAATGGATTAAGAAAAAAAATTGGGCCATCATCTTTCATTTTGATCTTTTTTTCCATTTAGGCACTCCAATCCAAAGACTGGAGCCCCACACTCTCCTGGACGCCCCGTGCAACGCCAGCAATACCAGCATCTGTTCATGGATTAAAATCCAGCTTTCACACAAGGTTTGTACAACATTGCTCACCACATCCCACTGACTGAAGTTCATCTTTATGTACAGCTCAATTGTTCCTGTGTCATTTATTCAGTCAGAACACATATCGTCTCTTTCAGAATTCCACCCTGAGTTTACATCTTCCAGTTGGTGATGGACCTACAGTGACGCTCGTTTGCACTGGGACTCTCCTCGTTACAGTTATCTGCTGTGCTGTTTTGTGTCACTCCATACTAAAACATCAAATCACATGACTGTCACATTGGGTTCTATCTAAAACTGTTCTGTGAATAAATTTTTAAACATTTTTTGTACTAATAAATGAAAATACCAGGATATTTTTTTCAATTAGGTTAACAGCACACAAACAAAAATGTGTCTGTGGAAAACGTTTCAGAAATGAATGTTTTACAAATGCCAAAGGATTCATTAAAAATCTTTTTAGTTGAGACATTTTTGAAGTCAGTTATTCTTTTTTTTTTTTTCAATCCAGGACGTTAATAAAAATCTCTATCTGTTAATTTAAAGAATGCCAAACTGAAAATATCAAAATAATAGTACACCAGTACAACAGAGCTTCAGCACTCATGGAAGTCGTTTTCACCCCTAATTCAAATTCAGGATTAATTTTTTAACTGATTATTTAATTTGCAATTTGAAAATACATTTTACATTTCAATATGAAACCTCTCATGCTTGCAGTTAGAAAATGCATCTGCAACAGAGGAGAGTGCATTTTAAGGGGTCCTTCGTTCTAAAACATAATGCCACAGATTCATTTATTTGAATCCAAGTTTATTTAAAATAGACCAAATAGATGAAATGTCATTATGTGCAGGAGTCAAACGAAGGAAACGTTTACATAAAGGTCACAGGGACAGAGCTGAATCATTCTGGTTACTTAAGTAGCTGGATTTTATCCGTCATTCGTTTTTGAGGATTGTTGCGAAATTTCAAAAGTTGAAAAGTACATTTTTAATTCTTATGCAGTATCCCCTACATGTATCCATCTAGATCTAGATAGATTGATATGTACATGTGCACATATGTATTTATACAACATACGAAAATAAATAGGGGGGCTTCTTAAAGGACATAGCAAGATGTGGTTCAAGAATAATTGCAACATTTTCAGTTGTAGTCAAAAGTATAGTAGCATCAACCGAAAGCACATTCTCTCTTCACCCAATGAAAGACTGGTTGGTTGTGTTGAGGTAGTTCCTCACTGACCTCCCCAGGTTGGTCTATGAGGAAATGAGTGACAAAAACTGCTTGAAAAAATAATCCTTTTGTTGAATTTTGGATCAAGTTCCAGGTATTAAACAGCATGCATTGCTGACCAACCAATGAGCAGTAAAAATTAAGATTATACGTCAGCAGGGCGTTCCCAGTCAACATAAATAGGTCTATACATAAAGATGAGAAATAAAAGCAAAAAAGCGTTTTTTTCTAGAAGGCATTTCTGCAGAGCAGAGTTGTGGACGGGACTGTTGGTGTGGAAGTAAGCTTTTGCTCATATTCCATCATCTGTTTACATTTTCCCCTGCTAGCTTACAGCCACCTAACAACTCAACCTAACATTAGCAGTGCAAAACCGCGAACAATATCAGAGCTATCCAGTCATACAGTTCTGATCCAGATTCAGACCAGGAAAACAAAGACGTTCATGGATCTATTTGTCTACAGGTGAAAGCTTCAGAATGGAGCAGAGCAGGGAGACTTTGACACGTTCATTTTAATTGCTGCATCACAAAATAGCTTTTCAATTCACTTTCATTATTTGCTCCTGAGGCATCCCTATTTGCATAAATAAATACTAACAACTTCAGTTTTAAACTTAAATTCTTGTATGTTCTCCATCATGAGAAGCATGCAACAAGAACATGCTAACATGCTAAACATGCTATACACATAACATGATTAAAAAAAACTAATTTCATTCAAGCAGGTCTTTAAAAATAATTAAAAACAAATAAAAGATAAAAAATAAAAATTTATTATTGATTTAACAACCGGGCTGCATGGTGGCGCAGTGGTTAGCGCTCTTGCCTCACAGCGAGAAGGCCCCGGTTCAAATCCCGGCTGGGACCTTTCTGTGTGGAGTTTGCATGTTCTCCCCGTGCATGCGTGGGTTTTCACCGGGGACTCTGGCTTCCTCCCACCATCCAAAAACATGCTTCATAGGTTCATTGGTGACTCTAAATTGTCCCTAGGTGTGAATGTGAGAGTAAATGTGTGTGATTGAGGCCCTGTGACAGACTGGCGACCTGTCCAGGGTGAACCCCGCCTTCGCCCATCAGTGGCCGGGATAGGCTCTGGCACCCCCGCGACCCCGAACGGGAAGAAGCGGACAAGAAGATGGATGGATGAATTTAACAACTGCATGATGTGTTTTCAGAAACTGAGACCAAATTTTAATTTTAGCATTTGTTACAGTTGCTATTGTACAATTGTAATTTGTTGCATTTTCAAAATGCATGGCTGAATTGTATGGAGCTATATTGGGGCCAT